>NW_013525102.1:4451204-4488236 GCF_000836215.1 Papilio polytes
ACAAAAAAATCCTATATTTCCGTCACGTATTTTATCTGTTTGATTATTATCAGGCAATTTACGAGAATTTGGTAGTACTGCCCCTAAATCTCAAAAACGATTGTTCTTTTTATAGTCGATTAAGTTAAGGGAAGTAAGGGATCACTATAAATTCATTAAATACATATTTCTTATTTTCAAATTAAGGAAAGGTAGAGAAAAAATAGCAATTTCATTTGGTGACACATAACGTCTAATAATTCAATTTGTCGTGGCAAGGGGCGCGCGGTCGTTTCTTCACATTGAGGAACGAAGCCGACTATGTTATTTTCGCCCGCCTCGAATTTCATTCGCGTTTATTTCACTAACAGGTAAAAATGTTCAAGGTACCTTTTTTATAACAGCCAAATTCTTTCATGCGTTTTCGTCTTTTACAATTTTTCTTTCAGTTCTTTTCATATATTATCGCTCAGATAAAGAAAAAAGCGTAGAAAGTAAATTTATTTTGGAAAGATATATCAACTCATCTATAAGCTATCTAAATAATGAAATCAAAGTTAAATTTTAAGGCGAAAATGTTGGATACTATTCTTTTAATTTACAATTATTAAGGTTTAAAATTTCCGTTTATTAAAATAGTTCTCAATAATAATTAAGGCGGCTTGCGGGCCTCATATTTTAATTTATTCCGCCGGGAAACGGAGCTGGGCTACTGCATACCTGTTCTAAATTCCTTTTCTAAGTAGTTCGAAACATTAGCTAAAACAAAATATAAGTTGTTTTCCGTATAAAACATAAAGTAAATATGCATAAATTATAATTCAGTTAATCCTTTAGTTATCATGAGATATGATTTTTATTTTTAAATGAAACATAATGCGGAAGATTCTTTAGCCATCGTTGAAGTAATCATTCTTTTTATTTTTCCCAAGCAATAAATTGAGTTACAAGAAATTTCGTCTTCATTCCTGTTGAATGTTATGTAGTTTTTAAAGCTTTTTGTCTCGTTCAACACCGGACCAGTTGCGCAATATTTCAAAACTACCTTTGTCAAGAGAAATTTGAATTTCTTCGCATAAAGAATATCTTAAGTAAACTAACACCTGCAGAGCTGCTTGAAATATTCAACTTTGGAAATTTTGAAACTGCTCTTGTTCGTTTATTGCTTTTCTTACGTAGCTCTGATAAATTATGTTCGGATAACAACGTACTTGAAAAGTCCAAGATTTATCAAACAAACTGAGATTAAAAAATAACTTTTTTTTACAAATTAACATTAAAATGATTTAACGAAAATATGAAAATGTGAAAACGTAACCATTGACATCTGAACTATTTTCATCTGAACTAATTGTTTATGAGCCTGTCCCACCAGTGGCTGATAGCACAAAAATGACGTCACAGTCAGATGAGGTAATACAATACTATATTTCCATCACATATTTTGCACGTCGGATTGTTATCAGATCAATTACGATTTGGTGCTACAGGCCCTAAATCTTGTATTAACTGCTAAGAGAAACTATATTTTTATGAAGCTGACTTTACTACCTTCGTGTTAAGGTCTACTATCGCTAATTTATACCTCTAAGTTTTTCACTTTGTTGATATCTCCTTATTTGCGGTACATTGCATGCAAATTCAATGTAGGTGCTATGTGACCTCTGCAAAAATTAACTGGGTTATGTATTCATGTACATATTTCTTAAGTACTTAAGTACTACGCTAAGTACATTATCTTAAGTCCAATTCCTAGACATAAATCTGACGCGGCATGCAAGGCTATGTTTTTTTGCTATTTCATAACTGCATAACATTTATGAATTGTTAACACACAAAACATTACTCTCAGTTATATTTAAAAAATAAATATTAGAATTGCAAAAGTTAACAGATTACCGATGGCCATATAAGGAACTGAAGATTTGGTACAAAAAGGTTAACTAATAATTTGTAAGCTTTTAAGGCGGTTATTTATAACAAAGCTTATTTGTGTTGTAGATACCTTTACAATAGTTAGAAGCTATGATTATTTCTGTACAAGAAAGGCTAACTTAAAGGTCGCAGTGATACAATCAAGATTTAGTATTGCATTACCCTAGCATTAGATTTAAATCGGAAGCATCGCGTGCGCCGCCGGCTTTCGGAACGGAAATGGACTCTACTGATAAACAAGGTCCAAGTGGAAGTATTAATGTATCAAGTGAACTTTATTATGTATTCATTAAATTATCTATTTATGTTTATTTAGTTTTGTGCCTGCTTGCTGTTTGCTGTAGCTGATTGTGCGAGATATAGCAAAACGATAGGTCATTCTCGCTTGCATAGGTCAGAAGAACAGAGGTAGAGCCCGCTTTAACATCTTCGCACGAATGGGCCGGCTCGCCCGGTGTAATACCACGACCACACAGAAAACAGGCTTGAAGTGGAAGAAATTCCGCTTTTCGTCTGAAGAGTGTGGTGCCAGAGGCCTAATTCTAGTCCCTTTCCCTTTACACCCTATTTTTAAGAGGAAAGGATGGGAAGAAAAAGTGGATTTGACGGCGAAGGAGGCGCTTAGAAAGGGGAAATGTCCTCTTTATGTACATCTCCTCTTCCGTCAATTAAGGATAGGCAACGCATCTGCAATTGCGGATGTCTTGGATTTAGATGGCCGCTTGCTCGTTTGTTACTTTATATCATAAAAAAAAAGAAACCAACCAATCGACGAGTTTTAAGGCACTGCTTACGTAAGCACTAAATCACTTTGAGTTCGGTAGTTAGATTTATGACATCTTCTAAGTCACAATTACATGTATGCTTAATCTAAAACTTTTCTCGTAATGTATATTTACAAAGTATTCCAAATAAGAGCTAAATGTTTTTCCTCGTAGTTAGAAAAAATTCGGAATGTTTTAACGGAAAATTTTGATTTAACCTTTTTGTTTGCTGAAATTGTTTTTTGCAATTTCTCTCCCTCGTGCTACGTTCCCGATGCAGAGAATGTGTCCGTAAACCTTTTATTTTCTGTATTTTGCTTGCCAAAAGTTCCACAACTGACTATTGTTTTACATTGTATGGCGTTTTTTCTCAGATGTAGCAATTCAAAACGCAAATATTAACTTAGTTTAAATTAATTAAAATAGTTTGAAATCACTAAGTCAAAAGCTACGTAAAACTACATAGTAGGAGAAGCCATTTATGTTTGAAAAACTAAGGATTGAGACCTTAATTTATAAAAAATATTACATTTACCGATGAAAAGTTGAACCTCTCTCTCTTATTTTTTGCTTATTTTATAAAAAAGTTTTATTTATTTATAAGGTTTTGTTTTTATTTTTTTCTTTCGTAATTATACGTTGACGTATTTTCTTTCCTGCTGACCCACTTAATGAACCAGCTCTTAAGCCTCTTATTTTTCTTTTCTTTTGTTGAACACGCGCTAATGGCGAGTCTTTAACGCTGGAGGGCATGTTTTGTTGGACCGGTTTTAATTTATGATTAAGCTAAGTCATGGTATTGGATATTTTATTCGATTTTTGTTTGTTTTTTTTTATGCAACTCTTTGATAATGGTTTTAATTAAGACTGTATTCTATTCATTCATCCAGCTAATATTTATCGTCAAATAATACTAGTAAAATAGACGAATTGTTGCCCAAGACGGAGATGTAATAATGCATTCCTTCAAAATGTACAGCGTGTAATATGTGCTGAATTTTAAATTCGAATTTTCCAGAATTCACCGCTCGGACATCGTTCTTTTACGTATCTATTGGAACGGATTTATCGCACACAGATACGACAAGGAAATAGAAATTCTCCTAAAGAGAGGTGAGAATACTGAAAAAGAGAATCACAATTTATTAAATTTAAGTGTTAGTTGTAATTCTAGCAATTTTATTTCTCAATTGTAGAGCAATTTACTGTGTCTGCATTGTTATAATATCTGTCTTTTAATAATATCAACCCTGAGGGGAAAATAGAAATTAAATAATACAAGTGTTACGGCAATAGTGAGTAATTATAAATATGACATTGAAAACAATAGCTTGTAAGTTTTCGTATTTATTTGATAAAAACGTTCGTTAAAAGAAGATAAATCAGAAATAATAAAACTGAAACCTTACCGCCACCTGGTGTTTTAAAGCGGCACTTTGAAAGTAATTTCAAACTTTGTGATTTCTTAACTTATTTATAATACTTTAAAGTTTAAATGAAGTTGTAGTACAAGATGAAACAATCACGGTCAAGAGACATTTGTATACATACTAACATATACTTACTATAGACTTTAACTTAGATATTTAAGTAGTTAGAATCCTATCAATAAGTTGGGAATCATGCCCGACTATCCAATTTAACTTTAACCAACATTCTGTTAAAGTGAAATTAAAAAAAAACTCGACGAAGTCCATCAGTGAACTTAAATGTGTTTCGAAACCCATTCACGTGGTTAGATAATGCTTTCGAGAAATGCAATTCTTTTTAATTTGCAGTACATCACTGTATCTAAGAACTTTCACATTTTAAAGCAGTTTTATTTACTTCATTTATTTAAATTGATTAGTCCCTGAATGAATGTTATACTACATAGTAAAACAGTAAAAAACTTTCTTTTAATTGTTTAAAAATATATAAAGTAGTTGCATAGTTCAGAATGAAAGAAGAAAAAATACGTTTTGTTTGCGGGATTATCCTGCATTTGTCAGTGGGGAAGAGTAATCGGGTCGGTCGAAGGCTTCTGACGTGGGTTAATTAGTGCCTCGAGCCACTTATCTTCGTGCCTGTAGAGGTGTGGGCCTTTGTAATAAAACTCGTAGGCAATCGTGCTGGTCATATTGACTTTAAGAGAGTTTTTCAACAATAATAACACATGACGTTGATTCCATTTTCTGTATTATTAAAAGTTTTACCACGAACTTCTTTATTCTCTACTAACAGGACGAAAAGGTTTAATGTAATACAAACATCTGTAATCTTTAAAATATAGTAAAGTTTGTCAGCCAGTGAAGTAATTTGATGTCTAATAGCGCACCCATACCATGGACTAAACTATCGCACAACTGTTTTGTTTCGCTTAGATTCTTAAGAGGAGGCATATGAAGGTGCACACTACTCGTTTTTTTTATTGAATTGACTGCGAAACCATCGACAATCGCACAACAGTCGTGCGATAGTTTAATCAAAGATGTGCTAAGGTAATGCAATCTGCAATGCAACACCTGGCAAGCTACCCGTGTGCATCTTAATTGCAACTTCGCCTTATTAATAAAGTTTTACTTGGAATTTACTGCGCTCTTAAATATATGCATGTAATCAAATCATAAAGCGAGTTCAGTTTCGTCTGCGTACATTGCGATGAATTTAATTTAACTTAGCGTTAAAGTACATTTAGACTTTGAATAAGTAAGTTGTAACTTTTCGTTTCGGCTTTGAGGAATAATTTTGTATTTTATATTTCTTATTTTATTTATCAAAAGCAAAATAGTATTATCTTACATATATAAGTATTTTGGTTTACCTATTGTAGCGATTTTTTTATTGAGAATTTTTCAGTTAAAAGTAATTGCGATTTTTTCACTTCACTGAAGGTCTTTAGATAAAACTATTTTATTACTACTGCGAAATTTGAATACTCGATAACGCTGTATGATATGCATGGATAATATTATGCCATAATCTCGAGGACAGTTCGTAACATATTCTAAGAGTATCTCCATATATTAGTTACAATATACGAAATTACATTTTGCTTACTTGTATGCAAATGTTGTCCTTCCCATGGATTGTTTTGTTCCATTCAATATAATAAACTTTTTTCTTTCTTTTATTTTTGGAATAAGTAATTTAAAATAACACAGAAGTTATTGTTTACATTATTATAAATGCATAGATATTTGTTACGTATCTTCAAAACGGATTTAGTTTGATGTGGAAGAACACATATAGGTTTTTTCCCGCGCGCATGAATTCAAGTGCAAAGTCTAGTTAATGATTCCTTAGTAAGTTTTCCAAATAAACTAAATATAAGCTGCTTAAAACATGATAGGTTTATCCAATAAGCTTCTAGGGATATGTCCTAAGTATGCCTGATCCACCGCAAGTACCATTTGCCGCTTAACTGAAGCGTTCTGGCTTTCCCGATAATCCTCCTTTTATACCTGAACCAAATTCAATGCGCTTAGCTCCATTGCGGAGATTGGAAACATGTTCTGTATTACTGGGTACTAAAAACGAATTTCGTTTGGTGTTATATTTTCAACTGCAACTTGGTCGATGAGTATTTGATTCGGAGGTGTGTTTTAAAGGCAAGTTTCATTAGTGCTTGTTGGACGAGATGTTGTTTTGTTCAAATTCGGTGGACCGTTTTAAAAAAGTTGCAGTTTTTGTCACGGACGTTGTTCTGAATTGAGTTTTGAAATTGTGAATTGGAAACGTAAATTGCACATACATTTGATACGAAGAAAATGATAGATATCGATCTCATTTCGACTGTAGTGAAAATTTTTTAGCATGTTGGCAGCATTGTATAGACATTTTTTACATTTATAACGTGGCGATGAAATTTCGTAATCGTTCACGTTGAAACTAAATTACACTGCCTGCGTCGAAACGCTGCAACTGTTAGCAATTTAATAAGGAGATAATTTGCACTACGTTGTAAATGAAACGTGCTCTGAATGACTTCTTAAACTAATTTTCATTTAATTTAACTTACATAGATATCTCCCGAGAGACGGGGTATAATGACGTCATCAGAATTGTTTTAAATAAGACTTGAGTTTCAAAACTTTGTAATCTATACTTATTATTATATTTTTATGTCTTATTCCGCTACAAATAGCTATGTATTCTGCATTAAAGAACTAAAAATTACGCATTATTTAAAAGTAACATTTATTGTACAATAATAATTTTGTTAGTTTCATTAATAACGTAGTTTCTACCATTATGCATCTAAATCATAGTTTAAATTTTAGGATTGTGGTGTAAACAAGTAAATATTGTTTTCGAGAGTTTATCGCGGTAGAATGCACCGCACGTCCTATGTGTACTGCAACACAAATTTGCTCTATATTGAATTACACAAAGACACAATACCATTGTGAGTAAAAAATAATCTTTGTTTAGCAATTTGTACTATCTGATGTTCTGGTGCGACAGCGATGTTTTATATAAGAATACTAGATTTGACATAAATTTTAACGTTGCGATTAAAATCCAAAACATATAGCTTTTTGTAAATCTTGAATTAAACATCATAGTTTAAAAGCAAGACATAAATACATAGTAAAACTTTGTCGATCTCCTAAATGTTAAAGAAAAATTTTTTTGCAAATATTGAGTTGTAAAATTTACGTAGACAAAAATAGCTTATCTTTGACTTGTCTTATTTATTATGCTTTTTTACCACGTAACGAAGCACAATTGTCAAAGTAATAGTATACTCAAGATTCAAAATAAAAGCTGTATGAAACGCGATGTACAGCGTTAATGACTCGCTATTAGCGCGTGCTGAACAAAAGAAAGGAAAAAGGTTTAAAAGCTCTGCCTCATTAAGTGGGCCAGAAGTAGAAAAGAAAAGGAACCGTCGCACGCTTGGTGATAAAGTTATGAAAGTAAATATTAAGGTATAATAATAATGACGTAGTCACTAATCTATAGAGTAGATAGAAATAACTTTTAGAATTTTCGAGTAATTATGAAACTAAATTCTGTGACTTTCTTTCAAAAAATGATACAGTCACACTATAAAATGTTAATTGTAATTTTGTAGGTATTATACTTCTTTCTAATATTATCAATGCGTCAGATGGATGGATGGATGTTTGTTAGAGTTTCTAGCCTAAGCTGCTGAATGGATCTCAATGTTATTTTTTTTTAATTCCACGCGGAAAAAATCTCGGACGAAAGCTAGTTCTGTATATTTAGTTAGGTTTAATATTTTTTGCAATATTCCTGTTTCCAAGACAGTGTTAGTTTCTGCATAGCGTACAATCTACGAGTACATGTCCCCGGGGCGTATGAGTCAATTTTCGATGGAAAACAACGACTTCCGTTCCGGCTACATGTGTTCCTTTTGTTTGAAACTCTAGCATTGCTTCAGAATACGTTTTATACTATTTTTATATTATTATGATTGCGTCATATATTTTGCAAAGCATATTTCTTGAACATACACGCATTCAAAATAATACTTAAAGAGTTTCGTTGCTCGTAGGACCAAAACTTCAATATTAAGTTAGTGAAATAAAATCAAAAATAATTGTGAATAAAACAATTGAATGGAAAAGTACTAAATTGGCACGGAATTAAGTCAGACACGGCAGAAATTTATTTAGTGCAACAGTAAGGTAGCCTGTCCTGATGCCGCTAGCCTTTTGAATATTGAACGCAGCAAGGCTAATAATCAAATTGTCTTTACACTGCTGCAAATTGCCGTTGTGCAGAGGGGAAGAGCTCAGTTCTGAATACAAATGTACCAGTCAATTTTAAAGGTGTGCATGAAAATGTCATTTTATTATTTACATCGTATTTGATCTCGTATAAATGTTGATGAGTCCAGAAGTAATTATTGCATTATACAAAATATTTGTTATCTGTGTCTTCTTTATCAATTGGTTACTGAAATCAGTTTATTAATATTTAAAACTAGCTGTTCCCGTGTGGCTTCATCAGCATGAAATTATGAAAATTTTATTTTATTATTTACATTTGTCAAATTATCAATAGCAAATGTCAAAATGACATGACATGACAAACCTTGACAGTCTTGCTTTCTTAATGTTGGCAGCAACTTATGGTCTCTTTTCCACATTAGGGTTTTATTCAAAATATTTACCCCTATGTTTAATGCCGTGAAAATATATAGCATGACGTAAGTGGTATGGCTTTTTATTTAAAAAAAGTAGTATTTAAAAAAATATGCTGTTGTTGCTGACACCTTAGGCAACAAAGAAGTGTGCGTTTACGCTTTATTATAATAGTATAGATTAATCTCATTGATGATTACGCCTCCAATATGTTCACAATATTATTTTATTTCGATTACAGTCAATCTTTGTACCTACGTTGTCACTATAATAAATAACGGCTGTATAACGTTGCAGAAATAACGCGTTCTTACATGCTATTTAATTACTACTTGACTAATGGGTGTGATGTAACCGGAACGTGCTACGAATATCGTCTCGAACAGAATTTCATTACATCTTGTTACTGCGCATAAATATTAATTAAACGTCTTTTTACCATGTTTTTATGATTTGCTTTAATAAACGGCTTTTTGGTGAATTTTGGTATTGATTTAAGTTTCTATCAACATTAAAACTTATTATTTATACTTAAATGCGAAAAAATTGTGTTATCAAAGAGTTTTAAAGAGCATTTGTTTTGCTCTATTGTAAGCGAAAACATAAATCTCTATTAATTCTGGCCAATTTCTATAAAATCAATAACCCTACCTAGTATTATCAGGGACGAAAATCATTATGCAAATAATTTCAGCAAATTAATACAACCACGTTGAAGATCTGGTGTGTTTTTTATATTCGAAGATTGTTCAAACTCCACAAGTTTCCTATAACATTAAATAGTTTGAACTTTAACAAGTCTAGACTAAGATCAAGTTATGCTTAGCTGTTAGCTTGTAGTAGCTGTATTAAATGTAAATTTAAGCTATATAGTACACAGTATATTTGTTAAACAATATCCTATCATAAACTGTGTTTATCCTCTGAATTACGACTTCCTCTGTTCCGGATGTCTCGGGACGTTTGTTGGTAAATGTTATAAATATTAACTGCAAGATAAATTAGTTTTGTACTAACTAGGTATTTTACTGAAATACATTAGTAAAGAGTTAATATATTTGTGCTATTCTATATTTTTCTATATAAATGAATAGGTTGCGTCTATTGATATTGTAGAGGAAATCGTATTTTTTTTTCGATCTTTTAAGAATAGGCAGGCGATTTTTTGTATCCATTTAATTATGGATTAATGTTAAATTTGATTTATTATCAATACTTCAATACTAATATTATAAGTGCGAAAGTTTAGATGGATGGATGGATGTATAGATGGATGTTTGTTAGAGTGTGTAGCCTAAATGCCTGAACGGACCACGATGACATTTGGTACATATGTAGAGGATAGTCTGGAAGAAAACATAGGCTACTCACTTTTGGTTTTTTTATATTCCACGCGGACGGAGTCGCTGGCGAAAGCTAGTGTGAAATAAAGCAATGTATTTAACAAACAGCTTGGTTAATGAATATCCATTTAATATTCAGTTTATTTGCATAGAGTAAACAATTGAAGTAGTGAGGTGAGTTCGCTGAAAGTGGTCCAGTGGCTGGGTCCGGTCGGTTGGAGAGAGGATTATGTTAATAACGTTGAATATTATCATAAGCTCCGGGGATCGGGATTCAGTTCTTTTGCACCCAAATGTCCCCTTTGTATTTGCTCAAGTTTTAAGAACTGACAGTTCTTTCATTGGCTAGTAAGACGACATTCTTTTGTTTTAATAAGCCTTTTTTTCCACATCATACTTCATACCATTTATTATCAATGTGAAAGTTTAGATGGATAGATGGATGTTTTGTTAGAGTTCGTAGCCGAAACAGCTGAATGGATTTCGATAAGATTTGGCATAGATGTAGAGTATAGACTGGAAGATCACATAGGCTATTCACTTCTGTTTTTTTTTCATTCCATGCGGACGGAGTCGCAGGCGAAAGTTAGTTGTAGAGTCTGCTTCGAGAATCGGCCGTACTCGCCTTGGTGGAGGCTCTACCAAACTTACGGATATATAAAATTAATATGAGTACGGGTATATAAAACTTTTTTAAAAGCTATTTAATCTTTGTTAAGCAATGCAATATCGCCAGTTTAACTTAAGGAATACAATTTAAAATTCAAAGAGATTGTTGTCTGGTAATGAAAATGTCACATGCAACGTTAGGCAATACGTTAGAGCTTATCATTGCGGATTAATTAAAGCCAGCGTTGGAGCGTGGCCATCGCGTGAACTGTCCGACTTGCTGGAAAAAATCGCCTTTGCTGAAACTGTAACATTAAAATATAAGGCACAGATTAGCGCTACTTCACCCGGTTTCTAAAGCAAGTATTTAACTGACATGCCTGTTATGATCGTCGTGAGAAATAGTTATGACGACATTAACCAGAGATTGACAGTATGTGAATTGTTAAATTGTTTCCTTGCAGACCGAAAGTTAAGTAAATTCCGTCATAAAATTAATATTCCAAACATATATTAGTAATTCCTTTTGACTAATATAGCCTTTATTCAAATCGTACAAGATTAAATATAAAGGTTAACTAATCTCTTCATTAAAATGTCGATCAAAAGACGTATTGCGACAAACATAGCGGCTGTTCCAAAAAACAATTAATTATTTTATGATGTAACGTTACTTAACGCATTACAAGATAATATTTAATAAGTCTGTATCTGTGTTTGGATTTGGTTTATTTTTTAGAGTAACAGAATTTATTGATTATGCAATTTTTTTCTTTTTGTATCTAAAAGCATCCATGCTCCTTCTTATCGAGAAATAGAGTATTTGCAAAGATCACTTGCCTCATGTTACTTTATATCCTTTTTACGATCAGTTCTCAGTGTGTTGCAACATCCTGTATTAACAAGCTCTTATCGATTCTGTCAGTCTTTGTGGTTTAATTAATGGCGTTGATTCCAGACTGATTTATTTATAGCAATAAACATCCCTTTGTGATTCATACAAGTAATTATTAGATAAGTTGTTATATGACTTTTATAAGCGAAACATTAACAAAGATATTATGGGAAATTGCTTAAATGTTTGTCAATGTTAAAAGCATAGTAAGGTACAGAATTCATTTTGAGAAATATCTACCAATATTCCAATGCAAGTTTCAAAAATGTTAATGAATGAGATTGTAACAAAATCATCTTGCAGTTACCTCGAATGAGTTTTGTCATTTAAGTTCAAATAATTAAGTTTCGCATGAATCGAATAGAATAAGTTTGAAATTGCCGAGTGTATGTTTCGAGTTTTTGCCAAATAACAACTATTAAATTTTTAAAGGGAAATTAAGAGAAGAGAAATTTAAAAATATATATCTTATGGCCATGGTTTAAGTTAAGTTTAATACTGTACTAAAACTTTAGTATCTTTTGATTAATATAAATCTACATGTCCTAACCATTAGTACCATGACCAAGTTTCCTCATTTATCCATAAAACAATATTGATGGGTTTAAGTTTATCAAAGGCATTTGAAAGTAATCGATTTCGTTTGAAAGATTGCGTGATATTTTGCAATAAAGCTATGATTGGTAAACATTGTTGACTATGTTATTCTGATGGCTTTTCATATTAGTGGCGTATTCATTTAAAATTAACGACATTCATGTCAATATAAAATTAAACGGTTTTTTAGAATTATGCATGTAAATTCAACAAATTACGACAATTAAAAAAAAATAAATCAATTGGCTATAGAAGAATGACATTTATAATTTAATGTAGGATGTTTTTAAAGTTTTGTACCTCATTTGTTAATTTTATAGTAAAATTACTAGTTGTTTTAGTAAAATTTATCTGCGTCTGACTATCTTACTCCTTACTAATATTATAAAAGCGATAGATGCATATTTGTTAGAATTTGTAGCCTAGACTGCTGACGGATTTCGACGAAATTTGGCATAAATGTAGAAGACAACCTGAAAGAACACGTTGAGGCTAACTTACTTTTATTAAATTCCACGAGGATGGAATCGGGGGCGAAAGCTAGTCTAACGTAATTTGAATTTTTGATAGGACTAATTAGTTCAAGGGCGGAGGTCATCCGTTTTTGGATTTCCTACAAATAAATGTTCCATAAATTGTAATGTTGGGAGAATATATGCCCACTGCAGTGTTCAACCTTCGAGCACACCTCGTCAGACCATTTAGATGCAATCAGCCAGCATGCACGCGACCTCATAATAAATGGCTCGTGCGATTTAATATTAGCCATTGTTAAATATAATTGTTTAGTAGAAAACGCAACTTTGTAGCACTATAAATAATCAAGGACTTTTTCAAGGCTAAGAAAAAGCCGGAAATAAACATTATAAGAGTATCTTAAAACAGGATTTGGAAAAAAAAAATACTGTTTGTAGAATCAGTGTTTATATTATTTTTCTCTTACGCCTATTTTAAGTCAAAATTCTTGTTCGACTTTAATATGATTTAGAAAAGTTGTAGGCGGTCGCCGCATACTGAGCCGAACTCCGCCGCATCTTGTTAAGCCTTGGCGGAGCGCCCACCAACGAATCGAACTTTCCACTCAGTCCACATAATTTACTCTTGGATTGGTTAAAGGAAATTTTTCTTTTCGTTTAAATTTTCTTTCTTTTGTATTGGCTGCTTTGATATAAATATTTCTATATAATAATTTTAGTGCGGAAGAGTTTACTAATTAGCTTCACATTAGAGCTTCAGATATCGCTGGAACAAGTCAAATCAACGCCTGGTTCATATGAAAATTCGGGTCTCTTTTTGGTAGCGTGATAGAAATATCAAGTAATCTAGAGTCTCGAGACTATATTTTTAATTATAACTTAACCTAAATAGATTTAAAACGCACATTGTCTCGAGCATCCCATCATTCTGGAGGATCACGTCTGCCTTAGATTGGGCACGAGCGCTCAGTTAAATTGAATTTGCTTTCAATTTTCTTAGACTTCTTAAACTTGTACTCAAGGAAAATCGATAGCACAATAGCTTCTCTCCTTCTATCTAAAAAATAACTGTTTATTCTTGATTTACTTTAACAAAAACTACGATAGGACCAGAAATATTTTAGTTCACTTTCCAAATCTTTTCTGTGACGTCGTTAAAAGGTTTAGATTGTGTCGTTATTCCATTTTAAACATATATTCCAAGAATCACTCTTATTTCTACCATTGTATTAAACATCATCAATCCCAGTATGTGCGGTCAGGTGCAAGCATGCCCCTCGCGTGCTTCATTAGATTTGTAATCAGCCGGACACTGCCGTGAAGTTTCAAAGGTTAAATTGTGGCCTCGTTTATATTTTATATTTATAAATAGCTTGCAAAAGTGACTTGTCACCTGCAAAATGGTAACGCTGACGATTTTTATTTAAAGAGAACAGGGCAGCGGCGTGAACACAGAGGTGGTCAACGACGCCCAAGGACATTCGCAACACCAGAGGAATTACAGATGCGTTGCCGGCCTTTGAGGAAGTTGTAGGCTCGCTTCTTGAACGATCCTAAGTCGTATGGTGGAAGGAAACGATCAAGCAATATGCTTTATTATTTCACTTCATAATTGAATTTAAAGTTATAGTTCTCTTTTATTTAGAGGTTACTTCTTATGTCTTATTACATAACTACTCCAGTTGCTAGTTTCTTTCAAGTTATAGATATATTGCTTGATTACTAAGTTATGGCATTACGCCTAGTCTTTATTGTTTATACATTAATGTATAAGTTCAAGTTGGCCTTCGCTAAGTTAATGTGTAGGGTAGATTTATGTTGGCCGTAACAATAGCTGCGTTTTAAAGCGTTTGCGTGTTTATAACGCCTTAAAATTTACCTTGCAATACAGTAGATGGTATCTGATAGGAATAAGTGTAACATTTATAGTGGTGGAGGTTAACGGGGTATAGATTCGATTCCTTCAAGGTAGACTTTTAAGCCTATCGTCTACATAAACGTTTAATTTTTCTTATAAAACTGTTTTAAATGCTATCAACTATCAAGGCATTTTTGACGTTTGAGAGCTACTTTTAATGTTAAAAATAAAGGTAAATGCTTAGAGTTGATGTATTTCTAGACTTGTAAATAGTGTGCCTATTTTATATTCACTGTTTGATTTGGAAAATTCAAATAAAACTCAATAAGGAACGATTATGAAAATTTTATTCTTTCAAAGAAAATTTACAATAACAGAATAATATCGGATTACAAATGAAAAGTACAGATCTATACAACACTAGCGGCCGAAAACTAAAGTCACTCAATGACCTAATTCAGTTACATAAAGGATTTTAACTAGTCACAATATTGTCCCCCCGTACATTCTCCGGATGTCAGAACACATCCACCGTTAAGAGGACTTTTGATGTTTGTTTTTACAGTATAGTAATGAAGCTAGCAGCCACCGGAATTCGCTAAAATAACGAAGCAACTGCTATCCATAGAACGTTGCATTTTCAGCGGCCTTTTAGCATCTCCGTTGTATTTGACCAATAGAGGATGGGACGCACAGATAGAGGATGTTTTCCCTTATCTATGCGTTCTATTCCTTGCCACATCTTCCCCTACTTTGTACGAAAAGTCTAATCATTTTTTGACATTTTTGAATCCTATCTACTTTAAACCTAGCGACTCAATATAGAATTTTTTTAAAATAATAATTACACTTTTACGTTAATTTCAGACGTTGAGTGACCTTTAAGTTTTCGGCCGTAGAACACTTAAATAAGATGAATAAGTTTCAAAACACTGATTAACCACAACGCAGCGCGACACATTCTCTAGGACCATCAATCGATACGTTATTGAATACAATTATTAATTTATCATTATTTTTTTTATTATTATTTTCAATAACGCATCATACAACAATCTAACGGCTAAGTAACAATCCGCCATGACTAAATAGCGGTCACTACCGCTACTTGTACTCGACTGCCAGGACAAAAGTAATATGAAATAATTAAAAAAAATCCGTTAATATGACAAACAATGAAAATATATGAGGATTATGTTACATAAGAAATTATATTCTCACTCACAACCTTGTCTTTGGAAATATTAGGTCTGTTGTTACAATTTTAAGGTCTTTTGCAATTATTGAGAATAAAATTTGAAGAAAAGTCGTTTTTAATTTCGATCACAAAACAAGAAAGTACAACAATTAACGGAACAGTTTTTTTTTAATACAATAAATAAACGTTTAATGTCGAGTACAATCCTGCTTGCAATTACAAAGGTTCTAAAGACACAGCATTACTGGTTCACATTTATACCACATCCATTAATAACCAAACTATGGTCTAAACTAACATATCACTTCAAAACTACCAAATAATGACACGAAAACAGCTGACCTGAGAGTTGGAATAAAGAAATAATTGACACAGTTCATCACATAGTTCCTACGTTCTGATCCAAGAATAAATTTATATCAATATGGTATAGAAGCTTATAATGGAAGACTAAATTACTACATCTCGATTAGGGGAATAACACAAAATTAGAAACAGCGTGCGAACGAATTCTGGAAGTTTCGTGATAAAATTTAACAACAACCCGTATAATAATTTATTACTAATATCTACATGATTTTAATTGGTGTTATTCGCAGACTCTCGTTGGCTGAGCACAGCCCGCGTTGGTTTGGTACTCTAAATTACCATGCGCGATTGCGTTTTTGCCACACGAGTGTACCCGTAGCGATCGCGTGTGACACACTCCACCTCGATCAGAGGAGATATCATGAATATTCGTATGATGGTTTTCGTAACGTTATCGACAAAATTTGTATTACATTTGTGTCCACACCGGGCGTAAACTCCACTAACAAATCTCATATAAATGTCGATGACGTTGTCGAAACTTGAAAATATTCGTGATAGACCCTCAGTAATACCAATTGTATAACTAGAGAACAATCGCTAAAGAAATTAATATGTATAACATGATGTAAAATTTAAAGCACCCGGTTTCCGAACTCTCTCGTTTTGTATTAACTATAAAATCTCAAATGTTTTTTTTGTGTGAGATACACGTAGCCCATAATTATATTGTCTATGTTTTAAATATTTTTTTTGAAGAATAAAGCAATATGTCCACAATGGAAGAATTTTAAATATGTAAATTAATTATATCTTATTTGATTTTATTATAATAGTTATAACAAATCCGATTTCACTATGCCCTACACAAGATGAAGGATACCATATTTATCCATTATAATAATCTTTAAAATTACGCAATAGAAGAATCACAGCATCCTTAAGACCATAATGTTATTTCAAATAAATCTCATCGAAGTATCGTAAGTATTTAAAATGTAAAATTTAGACCAAATTGGCAGTCTTCACAAACATGGAATGTACGATATGCGTCTATGCAGGTATCCGATAACATTAACAAATATCGGTAGACGTATCTCTTTATAACAACAAATTACATATGTATTTATGACACATTGCAACCGATACAATGATCCATCCCGAAACTAACCTAATTTCGCATAGCTGAATATGGTGATATCTTAATTGAACATCAAGTTAACTTCCGTAGACCTTGGTACAGTCGCCAAAAAAACTTTATGATAAAATATGATAGTAATTTATTCATATCTTTATCAAAATAGCATTCTTTAACATTGATCTAGGTTGCAGTCTGTATTTGCTTTCCAAAAGTGTAGAATTTAAATCGTCTTGGTCAATTAAAATATCACCTTTAAATACGAGTACAATCTATTCAGTGGTATTTTATTGTTTTGTATTTGAACTATTAGTTATATAAGGTATTTTATAAAACACTGCATGAATGTTGTTTCTTTTTATTGAGTTTATTATTGACATGATTATATCTCGACCATCGACTGCCCTTACAATGCACAAACCCATTATCGAAGGCAAACAACTAGCTTAATTATTCTATTTTGTAGACACACATTATTCATTAATTTTACACTTCTGATATCTAATAATTCAGTATCTAATTAAATAATAATTTATTATTAATAACTGTAAATATATCAATAACAAAACGTTCAGTTAATTAGAATAAATAATTATTTTATTGACGTTATATAAAATGAATGTAGATGGTAGCATAAGCAGCTAAGGGATGATCAAGGACACTTCATATCTAAACGTTACAATTAGCTATAATACTTTCGAATGGGTCTCTTGATAGTCAGTATGCGGACACTATATGTACATCAGATGAGATAAACAGCGCTATAATAAAAAGTACAAACATTGGTTCAAAATTAAATTTGTATGACAATGCTATGTAATTAATAAAAACCAGTTTAACTCAAGTGACTGCCAGATGCGGACTAGTTCCGGACTATTCGTAGATTCAATGGGCGAGTGTCATCATTTACTAAAAGTTTTAACGTTTTTAATTGATTACTTAGAAGAAAATCTGTAAATAATAAATTAAAATCTAGTCTGAAAGTGCCTAGTTAGATTCTCTAAGTGGTAAGCTCTTTGCGTAATCACACAATCTAGTTTTAATTATTGATGTAAACCGACTATAAATTTTTAAGTTTGTTTTGATGTTAGAGTTAAGGAGGAATATTGGAAATGCTTTCTAATTACAGTCCCGTGAAACCTTTCATAGAGTTATACATAGAAAATCTGAATTAGCTTTTACATGTAAAAAGTGGCAGTAGAAAAAAGGGTATTAGTAAAAGCTTAAGAGAAAAAGCTCGAAATTCTATTATTTAAAGTGATAACAATGTGTATATTAACACGTTATTATATTCAAACATTTATATATTTTACTAATTTGACTAAGTTTTGGAGAAATTTTGCTATTTTTTTAATTCAATACACAAAATTTTTATCCAATTATTTCTTATTAAGTCTCATTAAAAGACCAGATAAAGATGCGATAGTGAAGTCAAGGCGAAGGATGCTAAGCAAAGTACGATGAACTAAATTAACAAAGATACAATAAAAATGCAACACTAACATCATTTTCAAATAATCTTATTCTATGTCATCGAGGAAGATAAAATCTCCAATAATTTTAACCGGTGCTTAAATATTAAAAAATAAAATTCAATAACATCATAAGATTTTCTATAACTAATCACAATTAGGCTTTTTACACATTGTTCGAACTATGTTTAATTTTAATACACCAAAATCAACCACGAAATCGAGTTTAAAATGAATTGGAACACATTTAATTAAAGCACTATATCCTATATACATATTTACATATAAATATGATAACAATGAATAACTCTGATAACTCCGGGTACAGTGCGCCCCTCCCGGTTAAGGTCGGGGAGAAAATTTCATTTTTATCTGTCCGGCGGAGGCAACTTTGTGTCTTCGGGGTCGAGAGATAAACACTCCCGAAGGAAATCTTCCATTGAACGGTACACGTGCTCGATGACGCCTTTTAGGTCGTGCCCTTCATCAGCGTATGCCTAGAATAATTTTGGTGTATTTAATTAGAAAATGGCTTCTAAAACACAACATTTTGAAGAAGTTCAAACTTTTTATTTCGTTTGAAGATTAGTGGTGTCTATTTTTATGTACGTATGAGGACGCAATAATGTCTGCAATTCACTTGTTCTATAGTTACCTGGTATCTAAAGAGTACGCCAGCGTCAGTGAGCGCTCGCGCAAGTTGCAGCGCGTGTGGGTAGGGGGCGCTCATGTCGGCCATGCCGTGCACGAGGTAGAGCGCGTGCGCAGGCACATGGTGCGCGCGCTGCGACGCATCCGCCTCCACGTACCCTTTGTAGTTAACTGACGGCTGACCTAGGATGCGCTCCGTGAAAGCCGCATCTAAAATATGACAGTGGTTTATTTTTGTGATCATTTTTATAAGGGCCTTTTGATGATCATGACCTTAGAAAAATAAAATAACTTGTTTATACATACTATAGTAAAGCCAGTCGGTGATGGGTGAGACAGCTATGCCGCACTTGAGGGTGGCTTGTTGCGAGCCGAGCAGCATGGCCGTCACGTAGCCGCCGTAGCCCCAACCCCACACTGCCACGCGCGTCACGTCCAAAAATTTAAATGTTTCTAATAGGTACCTGAGAAAACAAATATGACTAGCTATATAAATAACAGATACTTAATGTAAGGAAAAGTGTGTATATTACTTCAATGTATTACCTAATTACAGCCAACTGGTCAGCAACTTCGACCCCTCCGAGGCGGCCACGCAGCAGTGCTCGTGGCAGTCCTCTGGCGCCTGCGACGTCCAGCTTGACGTACACCACGTCGTTGCGGGACGACATGTATGATCCCCAGTCCACCAGGAACTCGTCTGTCACCTGCTGGCTTCCGGGTCTACCGTCACTGTGAAATACCAATTATACTCCGTTCAATCGTAGATAGGTATTTTTTAGTGTTTATTACAAATTAAAAAAGACATACACATGGACGAGAACAGGAAATGCAGCATCGCGGAGTTCCTCTCGCCAAGAAGGCGGCAACAGAAGTTGCACTCTGGCTTTTGAGCCACTACTAAGCTGCACATCGAAGGACCGCCGCGTCGGCAGAGCTAGCTCTCTTAGACGTACGGATCTAATGAAACAATAAGGATCATTATTACAAACATTCCCTCAGGATAATTAAAAAAAAAGGGTCATGGTATTTACTTACCTATAAGGCCTCGTATCATATAATATTCTTTCTAACTTATGAGTTTTAGCGTTATGTAAGCCTGCCAGCGGCGGACCTGGACCACCACACTCTAAGACGTAATGTGTGATGCCAATTTTAGGTTTCGGGGGCGAGAAAGTAGCTCTCCAAAAGGAGCAGTTAGCGTAGTGGAGGCGTGCGGGCCACACGGCCAGCTCGCACGTGAGACAGCGCGGCTCCTCACGCTCCGCTCGTGCCTTCACCGAATTGCTGCCCACGCCATACCCCGGATCGCGCACAACGTACACCTGACGCTGCCCAGGCCTATCAGCACTACCTAAAGTCAAACCAAAGCTCATTAATATGCACTTACTGGGAGCTATAGAACTCACGAAATCGCCACACTCATCTGACTGATCTAAACGTGCTGCCAGACTCGGTGTACAAATGACAACTACGTGTAGAAACAAGCTATGTAGCCCTAATGAGTGTTAAGGTTAGTAAACAAGACATTATGAATCAATTAAACTCATCACTCAATCGCAACCAATGCTAATACTTAATTTGATTTGCTTCCTTGATCATATCAGGATGCAGTTTAGGTATGTATAGCTTTTCTTTGTCTAAACCTTCAATAAAAAAAAAAACAAAATAAAATGTTGTAAGGGAAGAAATACACTAAATCCAGAATAGTCTAATTACTTTTGTTTAAAAGAAATTTAAATACTGTACCTAAATAATAAACCAGGTTGTTAATCTGGTCCCACGCAAGTATTTCGGCGACTTCCACTTTTCCGTGTGAAAGTACTGCTATCCTCTGACGCAGAACGTCAATATGTTTGATATGCGTGTAATATTGGCCCCCGCCTTCTTGAACGGCTGCTAATAGTAAAAAGGCACTACCATCTTCTGAGTAGACTGGTTTCTGATGAACTTCTAGCCACGGTTCATCCGTTGCTTTTTCTGAATGTGTCTAAAAATAAGAAACGGTACATAAATAACCTTTCCGACTATTGTTTGAATAATCTGATGTTAATTCTTTCGAAAAAGATTGCAAATTACTTTAACATTTAACTGTATCTGTTCTAAACCAAAAACACATCTGGGTCGATGTACGAACAAAGTTTAGTGGTAACATTCGTTGTTAAACTTACCTCAGTACACGTCCAATTAGGAGCGTAACAACTACTGTACACTGTTAGGTTCTGTGCGCGGCTCATCCACACTACACCCACGTGAGAATTATCTTTGCCCACCCACTGAGCTGATATGAGATAATATTCACTAGAAGAAAAGAAACATTAATAACTTATACTGAACCTTTCAAGCTATTTCATCATAACGCTATAATACTTAAACGAACGTACATTCCATCTAAAGTACTTGGAGGCTTAACTTCCCATCTTGGTGGCGACGTTGTATTTTGTACTGCAACTATCCATAACTTAACTTTTGGTATTGAGCTACCGGGCTGAAAAATAAATCATTATTAAAAAATGCAGAAATATTGGCAGGAATTTCATAACTATTCCTTTCAAATGTTAAATCCATCTGTTATTGGAAGCAGAAGGTCGTATAAAATAAGTTTAGGCCTGGATTTAATGTATTTAGTAAGACCTTTGATGAAGATTATAATGGTATTCCAAGATTTCTTACCGTGGGATATCTAACCGTCATGTGGTCGGGGAAGACTGCGTGTATGCTGTTATTGAGAGCAGGCAAGAGGAAGCCGGACCTGGTAGCGCCGGCGCCGCCGATGCCCTCCGATATCCTTGGGAACTGCAGCTCCGGCACCATCGTATCGTTGTACTGCACGTACATGACCAGCGTGCCGTCTGACGATCCCCAGGTAGCAGATGCTGTTTTTGTCACCTCCTCTGTTTTGATAAATAGAAGCCTAGCTCAAATACAACTTTTAGTGCCTGTTCCACCAAATTGTAAATTGTCTGATAACAATCCAACGTGTAAAAAATGTGATGGAAATATCGGATTTCGTGACGTCATTTTTAAGCTATCTGAGCATATATCAGCCAGTGGTGGTACAGGCCCTTAGAGTGATATTTAAAGGCTAATTGATGGCAAAGGTATTGTGTCAAAAATAGTAGCTTCTGAATTATTTTCGTACCTTGATAGAGCCAGTCTGAGACACCATTGTAGACGCTGCCGGTGTAAGCGTCGGTGGTGAGGCGCAGAATGGGCGAACGGCGCGCGGGAGGGCCGGGTCGTGCCAGCACCTCGCTGTCGGCGGCCAGCAGTAGCGCGCCATCTGTGCCCAGCCACGCCGCGTGCTGCCACTCCCAGCTACTCTGCCCCTCGCCGAACAGCGGGATGTGGTGGCTGGATATTACAAGTTTTTGATTTCCAAGAAGCTTTCGCTATTTTTATAACCGAAGGATAGGAGTAGTGAGTTACGTAAAGTTAACTTACTTCACTGCTTATTATTATGTAATTAAAAGAAATATAACTTATCGTGGATACCCGTATGGATTAAAATACAAAATTTTAACGTTCTTACATAAAAATTGTCTGCTTTAAGAATTTAAATTCTCGAAACAGGTGAAATAAAATTTTATTATCATACGCAAGAAACTGGAAGGTTTATTTTAGTGTAATACTTACTCATTTGTGACGTCATAAACTGTATAGTACGCTGTAAAAGTCCGCCTGTAAACCTGAAAACAAAAGCCTACAGTTATCTTAAAGCTCATAACAAATTGACATATTGTAAATTCGAAATGTATATTAGAATAGAAAATATGAGATACCTCTTTGATATTGTGTTGGAAAAGAACGTGTTGCAGATTTGGAGAGCACTGGTATCCGCGCACATTTAATTGTCTCTGCGACAAAAATATTACTTAATAATACAAAAAAAAACTTTAAAGGCACATGAAAAGTTAAACATTTTTGATCACTCTAATTTCCAGACGAGATATACATTACGAAGTCAAGTGGCACTCACTAGCGTGTGATTGGTGACGAGTACAGTGAGGGAGTTGTTGAAGGTGTTTAGCGCGAGCAGGCTGCCGTCGTCCGCCTGGTACACGAGCTGATGGGAGCTCACCCACGTGGTGGGCAGCCGCTCCCCGGTTAGGTCGCCGCGTAAAAACTCGTCGAGGCGCATGCGACGACCCGACCAGTACAATAATTCGTCCACATACCTAAATAACAAAGATAATGTTATTGTAAAACATATGAAAAGAATAAGTAATTTTATATCATTTCTCACAGTCTACTGGTGTCCCTGCATAGGATTATCTTCTTATTCTTGTTGGACCTGAGTCAGTTCGAACTTTTAATTAAGTATTCAATCTTTCAACTTACCCTAGTAAATAAATTGCTGTGACAATTCCCGCTATTACAAAACTGATGACCATCAAAGAGAATATGATACTTCTCCAGTTGTGGCCGTCTCCCGGGTAGAGGTCCTACAGAGAAGAAAAGGAATTATCAGAAATATACTTAATTTGTACCGACTTTAAACTACTTTAGGTTATTTTAGTCTCCTGTCTTTATAAAGTTAATCATACAGGATAAATAAAGAATCACAAAGGGCGGTGGATTTAGTAGCAGCATTGGTGCAATACCACGTCCACTCAGAATACAGGCGCGAATATAAGTGGATTAATTCTTTATTTCTTTCGCCTGCGTTGTAAAAAGAATCTTGAGGAATTGAATTTGATTCTGGACTGCTTGTAATGTGTCTAACCTCCTCTTTGGCGGACTTGGGGTCGGCGACCTGCAGCGTCTCGTCGGGCGGAAGGCGCCAGGAGCCACCGCCGCCGCCGCCGCCGCCCGAGCGGTCCGTGTGGCCGGTGGCGTGCATGCGCCGCAGCACCGCCCGCCGCACCGCCCGCCGCGCACGCCGCGCGCGCACCCGCCACCGCGCCGGGCTACGCAGCCGCGCACGCGCTTGCACCCACCGCACGCATGCGCCGCCCGCGCGCGCCACGCTCCACACCCATCACTAATAAACAAACAAAATACATGTTATTGTTTCCTAAAGACACAGACTTCTGTCTGAATTGTATTGAAGAATTTGCAGATTTTAGCATTTTAACGTTTTGAAATTTGGTTTTTAATTACAACTTTAAAATCCGTGTAATGCTTTCACAAATTGTGTCATATTCACTTAATTTCGCAACATTTTTTAACTGACCCGTAGCAAAAAATGTACAAAATTAAATATTTTATTGAGCATTTTGTTTACCCCGCCCTGAATTCTTTATAGAGAATTGCAGTGAGCTCTGCGCTGCGGCAACCTTAAAGTTTAATCAAGTTGCAAGTGATACAAACCAGCGTGTAATATTTTTTATTAACATTTAAAGGGAATATTCATTTATTTTATACAAAATTGGTAGAAGTATGATGATTTGTTTTGAGTACAGTGGTAAAAATTTTCTAGAACATAAATTGTTTGCATTTGAAAACTCCATAGTCACGAAGCTTAATTTGTTCCGGCAGCAGTTGACAAGTGAATTTCAATTGATGAATCACGGCTTTTAGGACCTTACCAAAAGAAAAACTATCATTTTACGAAATTACATTTTAAATTCGCTTGTTACTAGTTTTAACAGTACTTGTAAGAAGGCGGGAGGAGACACAGATTGGTTTTGGAGTTTGTCCAACATTTTGTCGCACTTCAATCAGTTTTTACATTCGTCTCACGTCAATTTTACGACTCTGTAAAACTGCCGTCTCTAGAAGATATCGAGATTAATGTTGTTTTTATAGCGAAAATATTTAGATCCCCACAATCATATACTGACTGGAGTTCTGGGAAGTAAACGAGAGGTTTTTCTAAGGAATGATAAAGCAATTTATGTTTTGTATACGACTTTTTTCAGCTGACTCCTAAACAAATACTCATAATATAGTACCTTTAGTAATAATCGCTTAAAACAGATTTTAGATAACGGTAGAAACTAACAATCAGTAACATTTAACGAAAATAAACACTCAATCTCTACAAATAATAATTGAACTGAATTTAATCAATTTGTGAGTAGTGACTCAATATTTGTATAGTTGGGAGCGATTGCAGGGCCCCATTGAGGGAATACAAAATTACAGTTTGACAGAGAAAGTCCATTAAGGTTTTATGAGATCGACCTGCATAACAAAAGGGAGAGTCGAGACATTTTTTAAATTAATTATGTTCTACATTGATTTATGTTCATGATATACAGTGTAAACTCCACGTAATGTCCCTCGATTTAACGACAAACTCCCTAAAGCGTCGAAATCAATTGACTTTGGTTGGTTTAGCTTGTCTTTTTTATATACGTAACTACTAGATAACTACTAACACTATTTTGAAATAAACTTTTCTTTTTAATTCTGTTTTTCTTATCTCCATTTAACGATAACTCTCTATAACGCCATAAAATGGACAGTCCCTTAAGTGTCGTTATATAGAGTGTACACTGTAGTTATAAGGGCGTAAGTGATAAATCGTATTGTTATAGTTACACTGAAAACAATTTTAATTACTATTAAATTAAAAGTAATATAAATAAAAGTAACCAAGCGAAATAAAGTTCGCGTGCAAAAATTTTGATTGCATCTTAATATGTTTTTGACAAGGTCTAAATGTACTGCAATTTCAAGCTTTTACCACATGAATACTTTAAGTATTTTTATCCTTAATTATACCATAACAACCTATCGTGCCGTATAGAATAAGAAAAATATTGCTATTTGACGAACAAAAATTATTAGTCAGGACTCCCATTTCGTTGCAAAACATTTCACTTGAAAGATTGCCACAAGATAAAAATTAGCTTACAAATTCTTTTCATAAACTGTTGCAATTTAATTTGAGTTTTCAAAACTTTAAAACTTGTATTGAGTAAAAAAGATTTTCGTTTTGGCAAGTTTTATGTCAATTTAAAAGATAAAACTTGTGAGCAAACTTCAATAGATATAAATCGGAGTTGTGTTCGGTTTCTTGAAGCCAGTGAGCGAAATTCTTGAAAGTTACTCCAAAACTCAGATTTAAAGTGATGGCTTTCTCAAGATCGAGTTGTTTTATCAACAATCTGTCTTTTAATAATTTTAACGCTGGCTTTAAAATGCTTAAATGCCATAGGCATTGTAGATTTTAATTTTGTGGCCGTGGCCAATAAAGCTGCATGACTAGGCGGGTATAAATAAATATTTGGTACAGATATTAGACTAGAAGAAGAACATTATATCAACTTCCTGTTATCATTTAACAAAAATTACTAGTTGTAATTTTTTTTAATAAAGGAAGGAGGCGAAGGTGCTGTCCAATTTGTAGAGGTAGTAGAAATCCTGGTTAAGACGAGTACTACAGACACGTTTTGATACTTTCTGATTGTAAATATAAGCCATTATCTTAATGTAGAAGTCGTTAGAATTCCGACAAGGCCTGGAGTTCGAATCCCGCGATTTAAAAATTGTTGTTATTATCTTTCCTACAAGCCTAGAGCCAAGTTGGAATGATACAAGAAATATTAGTAAATTAACAAAAATCTGCGATATTTAAAAAAACATGCGTTAGATTTGAAATCGGTGTTCCTGGCAACATAGTTATATCGTAATGTGACGCATTACATTTTATGATAGTATAACACGCTCGTTTACGCAAATATAAACACGCGAAACGCATTAGCCAGTAATTAATCAGGCCCTAACTCGGTTATCGAGCGTTACTCATCAACGTGTGTACAATTACTTCAATGAATCAATACGCCCTAATCGTACTAATGGAACGTTTATTGATTTCTAATGATGTTAATTTTCGTCGCATCACATATCACTAGCTAATGTTTGTACAATGATAGTCTTTATTAGCTATTAGTAACAGTGCGAATGCAAGAGCATACACACCAAAATTGTGATAGTCAAATTAAAGGAGAAATAAGCATAAATCCTTGGTTATAAATATTTGCAAAATTTTATTACGAAGCAATGTTTTTAACCTTAAATTACTTGTTAATATTCCTATTATGTTACTTCTTACTAATAATGTAATACATGATATAAATATCGAAACTCTAGATGGAGGGATGGATGAATGTTTGTTAGAGTTTATAGCCTAAATTGCTGAACGGATCTCGATGAAATTTTAAGATGTAGAGGATAATCTGGATGTACACATAGGCTACTTTTGTTTTTTAATTCGACGCGGACGGAGTCGCGGGCGAAGGTTAGTTCCTCATAAAAAGCCGTTATAATTATAATAGAACAATAAAGGTTGGTTTATACCTAAACATAGTTCACAATTAATATGCTCGTAAAACATTTTATGGGAAAATTATTAGTTCTTTTATTATGTACATTTTGTGTACACGCGCCAGTCAATTAACGAGCTATTAACTAAATTACACCAACGTTACATATGATAAAGATATCTTGATACAGACGTAATTAGTTGACTTGTTAATAATTTAAAAATGAATTATGTTTTATTAAATACTAGCTTTCGCCCGCTACTCCGTCCGGTTGGAATTAAAAAGAACAAAAGTGAGTAGCCTATGTGTTCTTCCATATTATCCTCTACGTCTATACCAAATCCGTTCAGCCGTTGAGGCTACAAACTCTAACAAACATCCATCCATCCATCTAAACTTTCGCATTTATAATATTAGTATGAGTATTATATGAAGTCTGATTTAATTTACTTTGGTGTATGGATATATCAATTCAATGTAGTTCTTTTAACAGAAAAAAACATGCATTTAAATTTTATAAATTTTCAATACCTGCGTCAAAAGATGGACATCTCCTCATCTTGCTTCTTACTAATGTTAAAAATGTGAAAGTTTAAATGGATGGATTAATGGATGTTTGTTAGAGTTCGTAGCCTAAACTGGAAAACGCATCTCGATGAAATTTGGTTTATATTTAGAGGATAGTCTGAAAGAACACATAGGCTAGTCATTTATGTTTTTTTTTATTCCATGCCAACGGAGTCGCAGGCGAAAGCTAGTTTAAAATAAATCTATACCGATAGTTTTCATGCATATGGAACAACATTGAAATTCTCGGATACTTGAACAATTGTTCTAACAATTTTACTCAAAAGAAAATTGCTTAACTTTTGGTAAAAGCCTAAGCAAAAAGTTTTTTCTTATCAGCTGGCTCTCAAGGTACGAATTTAAACATATTAAAATAAAGTAATCAATCGAGGAAACGGCGGGATTTCGCAATGTTCGTGAAGCGGCGATTTCACGAACCTTCATTTGCCGCAGGATGATTTTCAGCTTCCCAAATTACTTTGTAGAGGGATCTTTATTTTTTATCTTTAATTTGCGCTCCGTTTCTTCCTCGCGATATAAAATTCTATTGGTTTAAAAGTCACTTTTTCCGTTTATTCATTTTGTTTGAACTTAAGGGGATTTTAAAATAATTCATTGGATATAAATTGCAAATACTTGTTTGATGTTCAAAGACCAACAAATACAAACAAAACCATTTTTTAATATTTCGATAAAGATATTAATAGCTTAAGAATAATTATTAACAATTGTCATTTTGTTCTTTATTGTGTGAGTTTGGTATTGGCACTACTTCCTCATTTCCTAGCATGCTTCGTGTTAACATGCCGGACATGAGGCGCCAGTTCAGTCTTATGTCTGTTGCCTTTGCCAAATCATTCGGCCCTTTCGCATCTTTCTTTTGTTTCATATGCCATTTTGCTTATTAAATTCGTAAAATATGTTACGATTGTGCCTGTTTTATGCACACGCTTCTACGATGTTATGTGCCATTTTTTTCTGACAAAATTTCTACGATGTCATGTGCCATTTTTTTCTGAAAGAACTCTTTCATTATTTATTATTTATAACTTTTGCCCGCGACTCCGTTCGAGTAGAATTAAGAAAAAAAAAAGTATCCTATGTGTTCTTCCCGACTATCCTTATACACCAAATTTCAAAGAAATCCGTTCAGCAGTTAAGGCTACAAACTCTACTAAATCCATCGATCCATCTAAACTTTCGCATTTATAACATTAGTAAGATTGAACAAGGGTAATTTGAAAACGACCGTTTTGTAGTTTATTATGTAGGCTTTATCTGGAATTCATAATATTTATTCTTATTATAAAGAGGTAAGATTTGTACTTTTGGATTTTAGTATTTATTGGAATGACTCAAAAATTACTGCGGCGATTTCAATAATTCCCGCACTATTAAAAAACTACATTGTTGCGAATTAAAACGATTTATTCCAGGTTAGTTATATTTTTATTCATTCACCTGACTTAACAACCAACGTTCCCATGGTAACCGCTTACAGTTTTTATATCCAAAGAGTATCAAAATTATATAACATGTTACAAATTAAAAAGCTAATTATCAAAGAATATTTACACGTAACACTATTATCACTGAGTATCATAGGTTAGGTTTTTACCATTTTACACCACGTGGAAGTAGTCGCGAGCTACAGCTAGTTTTGTTATAATTATAAAGAAGAAATTGCCGACACATCCGGACTCCAAACTTGTACGGAGTCATGTTTATGGTATTAATAAATTGATTTCAACTCATCGTAAAATGTTAATCGAATCTTTATTATCCATCATAAACCTAGTTTAAAAACCTGTAGCTGATCATTACATGTTTGTAATAAAGACTAGTTAAAATAAATATTTTTTAAAAAGTGGTTAAATTTTATATACTAATTAACATTAACATACCAACAACTAAAAACGTTTTTTTTTAATCATTAGATTCAAGATAGACACTCAAAGATATTCCTAGATACACAAAAAATCTTGACGAATATTCGTGATTTAGAGATAGAGAAAATGAATAATAATTTTTAAAGATTGCAGCAAAAATCAGAAATAAACATCCGTCTTCAAACGTTACTTTTTGACTTCTTACATATCAAAGTATTTAATTTCTTTAATAGTCTTCGTTCTTTTAAAATCTCATATATCAATTCGAATTCGACACATGATGTGTTTGATATCGTACTCGAGAGTTCTTACAACTGAACGATCATTAATATCAGTCGTTCAGTTGCTCACTGAAAAGTGCTTTGAAAGTCCATTTGGTCCACTTCGGAACTGAACGGTTTTATGCAACATGAATGCAAACATAATATTTATTGCGATTTTGCTTAGTGTATTAAATATTTTTTTAATAATCATGACATAAGAAGGTTCACAAAGACGTGCAAATTTTTCATATTTATTAAGAGGACGTTATAAAATAAAATTTGAAAAAAAGAGTAGAAAACGTAACTTCACGTAATGAATTTACAGTAAATTTTAATATAATGAAGCTATTTGCCAAACAGAATTTATAGCTCATAAAATACAGACATCGTCCGTCGTAAAACATTCGAGAGCACACGTAAATCGCTTCCAATAAACAAATATTAAATGTACTTATACCACCAGTAGATTCATCTTTTTAGAACTAAACTGAGACTGTAACTGAGACTGTATGTAAACAATCAATATAAACTCTACATAAATACATAGATAACCCTTTAGAATATTTTATGGTTCTAAGTTGTTTAGGGCTTGTCCCACCAATGGCTGATAGAGGCACAGATAGCTTAAAAATGACGTCACCGTCTGATAAGGAAATGAAATCCGATATTATCACATATTTTACACGTTGGATTGTTATCAGGTCATTTATAATTTGGTGGGACAGGCCCTTATTGTAATGTAAATGTCACTTTAAAATAACAATTTGAATGTATATCATAATTTGTAAAAAAAATGTAACTAAAATTAAAATGCAAAATATGAGATGTTTCGCACCGAATTATGGCAAAAGTTGAATGAAATATTTTTAAATTGAAACCTCAACAGGCAAAGAGCGAAAAGCAATCTTGTATATAAAATTATATTAAAGTTTAGATTGTATTTTCCATGGAAAGGTAAAATTAACAGGAAGCATAAACATTGGTCTTCCGCGCGGTCTGACGATGTTGTTCGCGAAATTTAAATTGCGCTAACAATTTAAACTCAGAAGACAATAGACGAAATATCAGAGAGTTTCAACATTTAATTCAGAGTATATTTACTGTAACTCATTAATTGAATCTAGGAATAAACGATTCTTTTTTTATTTTATTTTTAAAATAAGGTGTTATTTATGGCGAAAAATATTCAAGGCCGATAAAGATACATTTAACACATATAAATTAGATACACGTTCATCATTCGGTAAAATAGTGTCATGTTCTTAAGAGTACCTCAAGAATTCGTTTATTTTAACGTAAAAGTAATATACCACTAAAAAAACAAAGGAAACTCTATAAAATAGGAAGTAGCAGAACTAGGATATAATAACAGATGCTATCGATTTCTATTTGCTTAGCTTCACCTCGCTCTGTCGCAGCGACGTATGTTGTAACTGTAAACATTGAACGTGTTATTTCAACTGAAGTTTGAACGACACAAGTACATTTTAATGTGTATGTTGATGCACTTACCGGTTAAAAGATGTTTTATGAATGTAAACACGAAGTTCTACGTTATGTGACACAATTTTAAATTCATTTCGGATTTCATATAAAGTCAAATGTCAAACTGACATGACATGACAAACCTTGACAATCTTGTTTCCTTAATGTTGGCAGCAACTTATGGTCTCTTTCCCACATAACGGGTTTTATTTAAAATATTTACCCCCTAAGTTTATTGGCGTGAAAATATGTAGCCTAAAGCGTGACCTAAGTGTTGGGATTTTTATTATAAAAAGAATCATTAAAAAAGAATCATTCAAAAATATGCTGCATTTGCTGACATCTTAGGCAACAAAGAAGTGTGTGTTCACGCTTTATTATAATAGTATAGAAGTATAGATGTGGGTCGCAGCTCTTTAACTTGGTAGACTTTTTGTAAAACATAAAAAATCATGCAATTTTAAAAGCCTATAAACGTCGTCTTCGCGAAATATCTGGGGTCAACTCAAGCTCTTAGTAAAGAACTAATTGCTTGTGGCTTGTTTCGAAGTTAAAATTACGGTAATAAATCACGTGTTATGTCATCAAGCGCCGGGTACACGGTTGTTGGTGTACAACGTCATAAGTGTAATATGCACGTGTTGCAACCTATTATCAAGCTTTGTTCATCAAAATTAGACAAGATAAATTATTAATGGGTAGTTTATCTGAAATAGAAGATTGTAAGCTATACGTATAATAAAAATAAAGTGTCTGTTTGTAATGTCAAAAGAAAAATTCCAGATTTCGGGAAGATGATGTACTTGCGTTGTTGATATTTTGTCTGTCTGTCTGTTCGCAAGCCGCGTTTGGTCCTCTTCCGAGTAATCTCCAAAACAGCTGGGCCGATTTCGACCGGACTGCCACTGAAGGGTAGCTGACATAGACGGACATATTATAGGCTACTTTTTTATCTTAATATTGCACGGACGAGGTCACGGGCAACAAATAAAAAAGCTACCTCAAGGAAGATCACAAAAGACTGGGTTGCTGAAGTTTCAATTTATTTTGTAAATACTAGCTGATTTAGTGTTAGTTTGACCTAAGATTCAATGTAATAAAACTATAGTTTCGTAGTTTGGAAACGTAGTTCATGAAATTATGGTACCAAAAACATTAGTGAAGGGTTAAGTGTCGCTGAGAAACCGGCCATTAGTGCTACAGTTAGTGTGTTACTTCAGTTTTACTACGTTTAATCAATTATAGATGATTAGTTCTATTTTAGAACATCTATTGTGAATTGACACGCAGTCAGCCTAATCAGATTACGTCGTACCACTTGTGTGTTTACAGCTACGTGTATAAGTGGATTAAATCAAATAAAACCACAATAATTTAATTAACTTAAAACTGTCTAAGTAGAGATTACGTTACAAAAATAAACAAAGTATAATATTTTAATTCGCAGTTCCAGAGAAAAATCCAGAAAAATTATATCATGATTTCTACGTCAGTTGTCGACTATCAGACGTTTATATATACTTAGGTGGCATAGATTACCGTCTATTAGTTTATACTACTGACTAAGCTTACCCGTCTTGGATACAGAAAAAGCTTTAAACAAAATGCGATCTATTAATTCTTCTCCCCATTAATGCGAGAAGTTACAATAAAAGAGTGTAGTTTTAACAATAGTCCATTATCTGATATTAGAGTATAATGTAATCTCATCAGATATTTTGGGAAATATCAGATAATTGACTTGTCATTTACATTGCAACATATGTTTTACATAATACCCTATATACCTGGCTTGTATGAAAATGTACCGACATCTGCGGTTGTGAATAACACACGCGCTTCGGACAGCGGTTTTGTTCCATAATGCATTTCAACGCCGTCAATCCGCATTACAAATGCAAATTGCATATGAGATATTTTCAGTGCTCATAACAAACGAGCTGTCACGACTGTTGCACCAATGGGGTGCATAGAAATCTGTCATCATTGTATAGTACTATTGTATACCGAAATAACATCTACTGTTATTTAAATATTAAGTTTTTAAAACTTTTTCTTGGTTAAACTAAAGCAATTGATTATCGGTTCTTAGTTTTTAAGTATATAAGCTTTAATTTCTTTTAAAAGAATAGTATTCGCTACTTATATACACTTTTGTGTATATATACTTCTGGTCACTTAAAATTTGTAGTCGTACCAATGAGGCATTGTACAATCGCGTTTTATTATTATTACAATATATATTTGTACAATATATATAAATATGTCTTTAATAGCTGACAATATCCACACATAGGAGCGATGTTCAACGTTCCGCTTTGAAATGAGATTATCACGCGTTTAACTATAAACTCAAAGTTCTTTATGAGTCTATTTTAACTTTATCCATAAAGACGTTTAGTTGCCTGGGGCATGCAAGTACAATGTATTACACGAAACTATGTATTTGCGTTTATCTTTCGTTTGTTTTTATATCTGTCATACACGAAAACGGTCAAGCTGTTTGGCGTAAAGTAAAGGTTAGTTGCTGGTCGTAGACGAATTGCTTAAAGTAATCCGTGTATGTCAACCCTAATAGGAACAAAACGAGCATATTTGGTGTCTGTCTTTGTTCGGTATCTATTTACCGATTACCGCATTCAGGTTCACCAATAGAATGTAAGATATAAGTTTGTTATCTATACTATTATAATAAAGCGTAAACACACACTTCATTGTTTCCTAAGATGTCAGCAATTGCAACATATTTTTGAATAATTACTTCTTTAATAAAAAGCCGTACACTTACGTCACGCTTTAGGCTATATACGCCATTAAACTTAGGGTGTAAATATTTTGGATAAAAACCTAATGTGGGACAGAGATCATAAGTTGTTGCCAACATCAAGGATGAAAGCCATGGTTTGACATCATGTCATGTCATTTTGACATTTGCAATTGATTATTTGATAAATGTGAACAATAAAATGATTTTATTATAATTTCATGCGAATGAAGTCGCATGGGAACATCTAGTATATGGTGGAAAATTACCGATAAGATTTGCTAAGCCTTGGTTTAAATGTTGATGAATCCTTTAATACGGCTCAGTCTTTACATACAGCGAGTTCACATTCGACTTGAAAATCTAATAAACTTCTTTATTACTCCGTTTGAACTTTACCCATAAAGAAGATAAACGACGATTCTGTCGCGTGTTCTGTGAATTACTACCCTGCATGTTGCGTGTTTCACATTGTATGTATATTAACTTATGTGAAACTTATACTAAATTACACTATAGGTATATTAAATTAAAAAAAAATAACAGTCATTAACAACGACTACATAGAGATAAGATAGTGATTCTTCTTCTTCCTTAGCTCTACAGCCCTTTGTGGGCCTTGGCTTGGTCACGCAATTGAGACAATGATAAAATAGTGATTAGCAATAGATAATTTCGATTAAGTGCAAATACGAATTATGTGGTACACATGCTGTAGTTTTCTTTGCTATAAATTACATGGCGTTCACTAAATTAGTATTAATTCCGATGTCTAATGATGATTAAAATAACTAATACCCGTATACGGTAGGAAATTTAATATTATTTGAAATACGCTTCAATAAGTTATAAATAGAATTGAGCCCTAATATAAATTATTAACGAGGGAGGAAGCAAAACGCAAATCCTACGCTTCGTTTGAATTCTGATTGGGAGACTAATTAACGGTTTATTTGCCGAGCTATGATATTGACGATATTGTGAGTAATTTCATCTCTGTTCCATGTTTGCAATGGAAATATTTGTGTATATCAATATCTGAATTTTGAAAACTGGTAACGTCTGACGACTTGTTACTATCATTGAAAGTATTTTATGGCAACCCAGTTACACTAACTAATAGTGTTTGTGTTTTGATATCTTCATGAAATGGGTTTCCGAACTATATAACTTGAGTTTTACTCCGTGGAAACTTAGGTCAACCTAATCTTAATAAGTCATTAGGTAATCTATACTTCTATACTAATAAACTAAGTATATCGTAAACACACACACTACTTCGTGGTGTAAGATGTCAGCAATCACAGCATGTTTTTGAACTAGTTATGCTTTCTTTATGAAAAAGCCATACACTTACGACACGCTTTACGCTATATATTTTCACGCTCTTAAGCTTAGGGGGTAAATAAATTGGAAAAAACAGTCACGTGAATTTGACCATAAAATACAATCTGCCAACATTAAGGAAGGAAGGTTATTATGGTATCGGTAGTTTTGACTTTTGCAATTGATAATTTGACAAATAAAATAATGTCATGTGGATGAAGCAGCACGAGAACAACTAGTGATAAAATAAATGGAAATTTCAGGAGCCTAGAATTAATTAACTTTTATCTTGCTTTTGCACTGTTCAACAAAAAACTAGTTACTTTTTACTCTTATTGATTGGACATTTAACAGGTTTACGTTTGGTGTGAACGAGCCTTTGACTTCAGTAGCTTTGTACAGAGCCGCTCGACTTCCCGTTAATTAAACTTGTCATTTACCTTGCCAGTTGCGGTCGCACGAGGCCTTTTCTCGCTGCCATTCCAGTTGTTAAGCTTTTTATAACACTTATTGTATAAAACAAAAAAATCACTTTAAGCTACATGTAAGATTGAATACTAAAACGACATTTAAATAACACCCCTTTTAAAAGATACAGCCACACTCAAATTCTAAATTACATTAAAATTTTGACGTCTCTCAGATTCGAAATGGAGTTTTCGAAGCAGTGTTTAGTTATGATTCGTTTCAGTATGTCGAAAGTTATTGAATAACGACATTTTACTTACCTAAAAGATCATTTATGGGAACAGAGAATAAATAAAATTCGTTGATTTTAATTGTTGCAAATTAAACATAATTTATAATTTACAAATGTGTAATACAGTAGTATAATAGTAGTTCCTAACAATACACTATATTTCTTGTATATGTATTCATGCATCAGTCTAATCTTATTTTGCGGAGAATGTTTACAGAAAATTAATTAACGCAGTCATCCAGAGTTTGCTGAATGGATATCAATTTGCAACAGTTCTCAGGTGCTGTGGAGAAACGTGAGCGGATTTACAATGATTGATGGTCCCTGCTGTGCCATTAAATATACCATCTAATGATAAAATAATCTCAACTTAATTGTAATTCATTAAGGTTCAATGTACCGTGATTTAGTCTTTATTTATTTATTTATTTATTCATATAAGTATACACAACAGCTAATTTAATCACACAATTACATAGGAAAATAGAACAAGTATACACAAA
>NW_013525102.1:4488312-4562830 GCF_000836215.1 Papilio polytes
GATTAGATTTTATTTTATTTTTGAAGCTACTTTTTGATAGGTGAAAAATATCTACATCGCTGAAGTGTTCATTGTACAGGTGGGGTAATCGGTTAAAATGGAATTTTTTCCATAATTAGTTCGGTGATATGGAACGTAAAACAATCCTGTATTTCGAGTGCGTCTCTTAGGAGCAGAGAATATGATACGTCCTAGTAACGTAGGATGGTCTATATTGTGCAAGATATCGTAAAGTATCGTCTTGTTTTGATATGTTCATGTTTTCGTATACGCTATGAATAATTTCGCATGCAATCACTGATTTAAAGATGACTGGTAGCTGAATTAATTTAATTGAATGTTAAATATATTTGATTTATACTTTATCATTAGTTGTTTTAATAGTTTTTCTCTTTAAATTATGATAATCAAGTAAGTAGACTTGTTGCGCGATAATAATTCTGAATATTGTTACAATTCCTTGGTAATTGAGTTTTGTTTTATAAACGCCAAATAGAAGATTATTGATGAATACTTTCTTTTTTAGCTCGACGTTATACGAGGGCTGAAAAGCCCCGAGGGATTGTTACACCCTCACCCCTTTCTCTGATGCGAAAACTGCTCACTAAGCACTCAGCGGACTTATTATACCGTGAAATTTGATTAAGTAACATGTGAGTTTTACATGAAAAAGATTTTTAATTGATATTACAAACATAGTACAATCAAATAGAATAAACGATAAAAAACTGACGGCCTTATTCTGAAACGGATCTTAATCATATCGCTTGATTAAAGCCGCTTACAATTTAATTGATTTATTTTAAGGGAATTTGGAGTTTCAGCTTGGTCATATCATTCACTGCAGTTTCTCTGGTATTGCATGGGCGTCAATGAAGTATAGGAATAAAAAAAAAACATATTTAAATGTCGTTTGGGTAAGGGCGGAAGACTTCTTTTACCGTGATATTTCGCTGTTGTGTCATTTATATTGTAACATGATAGCCTTTTTCATAGATAATGAAACATCAGAAAAAACGTTTTACATTTTTTTGACATGGAAATACACAGTTTAGACATTATGGTTTTTCCATAGTAAAACTATGTTAGTATGAATGTGTCAGCGTTATACTACGACCACGGGAATGGTGAACAGTATAGCCGACTAAATGTTCTAAGCCACTGGACTCCTTTGTGGGCTCAAGTGCACTCGCCTGTGAGATTTTAAACGCAGGCTTAACATGGCTTTCTAATAGAAGACAATAAACCGTTTGCTAAAACTGATCGCAAGCAACAAAAGAGAAGATTTTTGAAATAAAATATTGAGCTTTCTGAAGCTAGAAATATTACGCGAGTTTTAAAGTACGACTTATCTAATTAAATCAAATGCCCATAAAATCTTATTTGTCAATTTCTTGACAAATAAGATTTTATGCCTTTCGGTATAAAATAATCATTTAATTTTTTACAGCATTCATTAATTGTTAACGTACTTTAAAAAATAAATGCATTTTAATATTGCAAGCGATGTAATGAAATGTAAATTCCATTGTGGGGTTTATACGCTCAATAACGATATATTTTCGCACTTCATTGCAAGCGCAGACAATTTAATTGTTCTTTCATTATTAAAAATATCATTTTCGATGTTCAAAAGCTCAAAGCTAACGTTTTATTGAAGCGTAAAAGCCATTTTATTCCATATTCTGAGAGTGTTTTACGAATCATGGGTTTACAGTTTAAATAGAATACTAGTGTCTTTAATAAAAAAAAAATCATCAAAACCTTGTTAATGGAATCTTTTAAAATTGACAAAGTAAACATACCTTCTGAAGAAAACATTTCGCTTTGATTATAACATACCTGTAAAATAAAAAACATTTATATAAATAATTATGATAAGGAAAATGACTTAGGTAACAATAACTAAGTTTTATAAATTTTAATAAAACACATAATTTAATATACTATGCGAAGTTCCTAGAAAACACATTGTCAATTTTAAATGACGTAAATCACAATATAACTTACAATTACGTAAAAATCTTACTAATATTATAGATGTTAGATATATGGATGGGTGTTTGTTTGAGTTTGTAGCCTAAACGACTGAATGGATTTCGATGAAATTTGGCATAGACATAGAGCGTAGTCCATTAGAACATATAGGCTACCTACTTTTGTTTTGTATAATTACACGCGTGCAGAGCCGCTGGCGAAAGCTATTAATATATAAATGTATCTTACATTAAGAAATCTTTTCGATAGCGTATGGTTGGGAATAGATTCAATTGTATCGATTTCGCAAACGTTGAAATTGTCTACATGTCATTGAAACGACACGAGAACATGTGTGAGTGAATGCTATGAATTTGCAATATCTGCAGCGTTGATATTAAATGATTTATTACTTTTGTTAGCTTAAGAAGTACAGTAAAAATGTTATTAGTTCCATTTTACTATTAAATAACTAGTAAAAATAAGACTATCAGTATAACACACCAGAGAAAATAGAACGGCAAATCACACCGCAATATGTATTTGAACTAAAGTTGGTTCTAACAATCTTACAATTGCGTACGTAACGTTACGTAATACATATAAATGTCAGTCATTTAAAAAATCTAACATAAACAATATAAAACGCATATAGGATAGAAAACGTATCAAAGTTAATCTACTGGTTTACGGTATTTATTGTGTGGGAATAATATCTTTTGATACAGCTCAGCAGTAAAATGAACCGCTTTGTGATCCGATGCGGTCTGAACTAATTGCACTTCGCTCTATATATAGAGTTACTCAGCTAATAAATTTATTTGATTAATTTAGTTAGTTTAGAGAATATAGTTAATGGATTTTTTTTAAAAAGCTGCGGCTCTTTGATAAAAATGCAATCATATTAGTATACAAATACAGTGTTTTCTTTCTTATATAGGTATTATTATGAACCAAGTAAAGTAAATGCGATGGATCCATTGAGTTAATTATAAATTCATCTAGAATAATATTAATTGCAAGCGATATTGAATATTTATTTCATTAATAATAATAAAATAGCGTTATATGAGTAATTCAATATAAAGTTGTAATTTTCTTTTAATTTTTTTTTTAAATTCAGTATAAAGTTGTTGTAAAGAGTGCACAAAATTTATATAAACGTGCTAAAGTCAACTATCGTTTAGGAAATGTAAACTATCAATAATCTATGTAAAGAGCTGTGCCCAGACGTGGGAGGATTTAAAATGATTAATTGCACCTTTACCTAAATAAATTAAACGATATATTACTTTATGCATTCTGAATAATATTCCTGAAACTTTAAGGTTCAAAATCGAATACATGTATCTCCTACACTTAGCTAATAGGATACACATTTCATGTATCGCAAATCGATGACAAAACGCTCATATAATCTGTTAAGTTATTGCCCTCATACGTTCCGCTAGCGGACAATTCAGTTTACTTTAAACGATAGTAATAAAGCAATTTACAAAAGTACACAATTTAAAAAAAAAACTCAATTAGATTGCTAGTTTTAAAATTGATTTTGCACTAAATTTACAGCACATCTTACTTCTTACTAATATTATAAATGCGAAAGTTTAGATGAATGGATGGATGTTTGTTATAATTTGTAGTCTAAACGGCTGAACGGATCTCGATGAAATTTGGCATAGATTGCAGCCTGGAAGAACACATAGGCTAATTAGTTTTTTTTTAATTCCACGCGAACAGAGTCGCGGGCGAAAGCTTGTTATACATATATCATAAATTGTTGCTCGCGTGAAATTAAGAAATAATAACAAATATAGCCTATTACTCTCTGTTAACGTAGCTTTTGAACGGTGAAATATTTTTTTTTAATTGGCCCAGCAGTTTTTGAGTTATTTCAATACATAGAAATATACAAATCTTTCCTGTTTATATTAGTACAGATTAATAGATTTAAAATGATTTTAGTTGTTGAAACAAAATAATATCGTAAAATATTGTGTTTTTATCACAATATAAAAAATGTTTTCTCGTTGCCTTACTGTCCGTTTAAAATATGTTGGCATCTTTTGTATGTGCATATTTGATTTGCTTTGCGAATTCAACGTCACCTGTCCTAGTCGAGTATTCGAAGTACATTTTTCCAGCGCCGACGCAATGCAGCTGGACAAATATTGCATTGTTATGACGTGTTGAAAATGTATGCAAAATATCTAATCGTGGAAAGTAATTCTTTGACGAAAACAGGTTTTAGTTTTAATAAAAATTCTACTGATTCAAATGTTTATAACTATTTGAATCAGTCGAGGTAATAATTTCAGCAATATACGGCATTTAAACACGAACTCATATTTTTTTGCCCGCTTGCATAAAAAAGGTGCGGTTGATAATGTCCTATACAGTCGCGAGTGTAGACTACGACGATATGAGTGCCGCTTAAGTACGCGTAATGAGTTTCCTCGTAGCTCAGTCGTATGTGAAGAAATAGGGACGATTACAGGAAATGTCTCTGCAGCCTTACGAGCCTCTAAACCACATCATTAATGTCTATTCAATGAAGTTACGTTGTCATTTTACATTTACAGTAAAATATTCTTTGTACTATCAGCTGCATAAATGTGTACATGTACAAATCTTTTTAAATGAAAAAATTTATGCAGCTAACTGTACATCTTTTAAGCCTTAATGAAGAATGGATGCACTAGGGACTCTAAACATATTTAGAATAGTTAAGAAAAGCTAACAAAAAATGCGTAAAAAAACGTTAATTGGATAAAACCATATATCAAACTGGTCACAGTTTATTAATTATTACTAATAATAAGAGCGACAGACAAGACTAGTGACAAGAGCTATTTCACACTGTTATAACTCGTGTCATTGACAAACTCGCGTGATAGCTATTTGCGAATCGAAAACCTTGAAAACAGATGTTCAGCTCTTATAATGTTCATTTATTGCGAAAACTGCGATAGTCTTGTTCACACACAAGCTATTAAGAATAGCAAGCAAAACAAGTATACCAGCTGTTTACAGCTGCTTACATTTTATAGATGAGTCAAAATTTCCACTATGTATATGAAAAAACACGCTTTTCGTCAGCGGTTTAAAATATTTATCGATCATACTTTAGTCTAGGTAACTCTTTAAGATAGAGACTTAAACGAGCTAACATAATCGGTTTGTTTATATAATGGGTGTCCACTGTCTGTTTGGACAGTAGAAGGCCACCATTCCCGTTACATAAGCTAACGTGACCGGATACTATAATGCACGTCACATGGATAGATAAAGCCGCAGCATCCGTCTTTGTTGGCATCAGTGCAGTGACCGGCAGACCGTGCAGTTAAGCTAAGCCTGAATAATAGGTTATATGGCATCTTTTGATCAGATATTAGATCTATTGTGAAATTGATTGCAAGCTCAAATTACCAACACTTATAGCAACAATTTTGTATAGGTCATAAATATTTAATAACAATTTAGAGTAGATTTAAACCATTCGATGAAGATATGTGACAACAAACAAAAGTGAATTCCTTCAACGGAATAAATCTATGAAACACGGCACGTATTAATTAGGTTTTAGCTTTGAGAGTTGTGAAATACTGTTCACGTTGGTATCCCCTTTCAACGAACATCAAAAGGCACGAGAACTTCCTTTTGTTGTGCACGTAAGCGTTGGGGCGACACGCTTTGCTTTGTCATTTTTAATGCCGGTCAAATTCACCAGACTGTAATAACTGGACGAGTAAGTCTCTATTACACACGCGTTAAGTGGTTACTAAGTGTAGAATACTATGAGCATCTCAGCATGAATAGAATACTATGAGCATGACATCTCAGCGTGACAATGTAAGTCTGTGTTTTGTTTAAATAATAGGTGTGGAATTCTAGTTATATGAGCACAGGTCACATCTGCTTGAGATTGGAAACTTCTGCACTATACGAGCGATTAAATTATCTACATGTCGGATCAGGGACGTAAAACAGCAATACGTACGATGATCGGATACGTGTGCGGTCATAAATTGGTTAGCACTATACATGTACGTTATAAAATCTAGTATATGATAAGAATTTATTTTTAGAATGTGTTAATAAAAATTATTTCAAAAAAAATAAATATTTTCAAAAATTGCGTAGACAAAAATAGTTATTACTAAATAGGGGAACGAAAATGAGGTTTATATGAGTATTCTTTGTATCTTAGAAAACTTCACTTTACAATTTTTCTAAGCATACATGTCAAGGATTGGAATTACGAATGACATATATTTACATCACAGTCCTATTATTCCCTTTATTATTTTGCTTAAAAACATTCACTTATATTGCAACAATCTTCTATGGTATTAAAAAGTAATTCCAGTTAATAAAATTTACGGAACACATATAAGTAATACGTACCTATGTGTTCCGTTTTACGTCCAAAGTCCATTCTAAGATGGACTTCGGACGTGAAACGGAACACAATTCATAATCTCACTGTTTCAGCGAAGAGAAAGGGATGTCTGTAAAGTTCTGTGCAAAGTGAAAAATAGTGGGATCCCACAGTTATGTTGAATATGATGACAATAACATATGTCGCGTGTATTTCGGCAGTTGTGATTGTGAGCGGAACTTTTCAGGTTCGCGAGCGTGAGTGAACGCGTAAACACGCTCACAACTTTTTGCATAACTTAAACAAACTTTTTCAATGAAATCGTAAACTTTATTTACAAACCGTAGCGTTATTAGCTACGAATTGGCGTGTTGCTTGTTTTATTTACTGTTGTTTTATGAATAACGATGGTAAATTATGTCGGTGGATTTCCCGCTTTTTTTGGGCGTAGTATAGTTTACTGCCCGAAATTTTACACGCAAACTGCTGCGTACTACAAAACTTATAACAGCGAAGATTTATGTATCTTTAAATCCTAGTAAGTACACAACAATGACTTTGACAATCAAGTGGAAAGTTAAATTTACAAACAACAATAACTATAAAGTCCAAACGGGCACATAAACTGTACCGCGTACATTGCGTGCCTAATATCATTACATCTCTGCGAACCCTCCGACCCGGCAATGTAGTATTGTGAATTATTGTTGTGCGTATTTTGTGTTTAAGATATTATGAGTATGCTTTAGATAGAGACACCATATACCAATGTACTTACTCCCGCAATCATTATTTTTATTACTTTAGCAGCTATTTATCTTATTAAATCTACACTAAAGGTCTTAGTAAGAGTAGAAATGAATTAGTAATCTTTAGTACCTTAAGTTATTAAAAATCGCTAAATTAAATAAGTGCTTTTATATATTTTGCCAGTAGATTAAATGATATTAGTTAAAAATTACAAAATAAAGAAGCATATAACTGTATCAGAGACTATTTAAAATTATCTTATTTGTTAATATTTGTCTAATGTTGTCAGTTTATAAATTACGGTGTGAAGAGACGGCGTGAAAGTGAACCACCCTCATGAGCACATTTGTTACTTTTACAGCTAACATTCTCAGGCCCCTTTAAAGCCCTACGTCCTCGTCTCTGCAAATAATCTTAATTAAAACCGCCTCACGGCCGTGCCTCGACGTCGCTTTACAAATATGAACACCAAGACAATTTACGACAAGTAATGTTTTAACATGATTAAATAGGGAAAAAGCTGAGTAAGAAAATCTTTAAAATGTCAGCTCAATTATTGCTTGTATAAACTTTATTGTGGTTACACTAACAACGTTGACCATTTTAACATCAATAAGCGGCTGTCAGAGTTAAAACACTGGTTAAGCTAAACATTGTTTAACCATATTTTTGTGTGTTAATATCTTAGATTTTCATATATTAATTCAACACCTATTATGAAAAAAAGGGTTTGAAAAACAGAGATAAATGTTGATAATTGAAATTTACTGTCCAGTTTAGTCAAGCACCTAAAAACCGCGTCACCGAAGCTCTTAAAGATCGTTTGTTCTATTTTATCGTAATTATGTCATTTAAAGATTTCGTAAAACATAAATTGTATGAAACCAATTTACCTCAAACTGAGAATGACAAAGTTTGTTAATTAATAAACTTGAGCGACGTAAACGATACAAAATATCGTTGAACTTGACAACAATAGACTCGAACTTTGGACCATCGCACTAAGATTGCGTCATTTAAGATTTTAATTAAAAGATTTTATACAATATTAAATTTTCAGCAGTACCTCGTACAGAGTTGACCGGTAAAAAACGAGATTAGATAGTGCACATCTCAAAACAAAAGATATTTAAAAAAAAATAAAACTATAACTAAACAAATTAAATAAAAGCAATGTTAACTATTCAATTAAAATTAACATATGAATAATGAGTTAATGGATAACACATTGTGTAAGAAAATCCAAGAAAGTAAACATTGAAAGAAAATTTTAGATTTCTTTAAAAAGTTAAGTTGCTATTGAAGAACGAATAATTTATTATTTTCGGAGTAGACTACTAATTCTGTCCACACCAGTATCAAGTTCATACTTATTTTTTGTTCAGGCTAAAAGTATAATTAACAATTAAAGATTTTACTCAAATTGAGCAAACCAGCAACTTGGGTTTGGAACATCGCCAAGAAAATTTACCTAAACTTTGAAGAGGAATTACTAGGAGCGCAAAGCGAAAACAAATGAAGTATAATGCGTTTGAGATTTTATTCTATCGTTTATTTTATAGGGGAAGAATACTTTAAAAATCCATAGCACAATTACAATGTTTCCCGTTAGGCCGATCAGCCTATTTAATTTTAAGCAATTTACCTACTAACATAACAATATTATAATACGAAAATAAAACAATTTTACATTAAAAAATCTAAATATACCTTTTACAAAATTTTGAAATGAATTACGGGGTCAGCTGATATCGCAACCCTATAAAACTTCTACGATCGTGTCATGCATAACAAATTTTTCAGGAACGCATCTCCTGATATTCTGCTTGTATTAAAGTTGCTTATTATTATTTCAACAATTGTCGTCAAGGAATATATCATTTCTTGGTACAGGGCCTCAAAAAAGATATCGTTTGAGGATGAATGGTGACGCAAGCAGTGACGTAAGAGCCGCGCCCTCGGGCCTCACCGCGCTCGTGCGTCACTCACCCTTCCCTCTTCAAACGTTACGGCCAAAATAAAACCGATTTCCTATAACCGGTACCAATTTCATTTTAGATTCGGCAATTGTTTACAGATGTCACATCGACATTATAAAAATTTGACGATTCGACGAGCTATTTTTAAAATAATTGACCATTGGTTGACTTATCGCAAGTTACTTGTGCCGAAAATATGTACAAATGCACCTCAATATAAGATATTGAATTAATTTGAACTAATAATTAAAAATAAAGGATTGGTCACTAGAGTTGTTCACCCATTATTTTATTAGGTGTCGCCTTTCTGATCCTTATAAAAAAGTAGATACACATTTTTGTCTGTTTGGTTTTGATGAAATTTAAAATTACTCTATGGTCACTAAATACAATGGTACAGTTGGTTATTTCTAGCTATAACTTAACAATGAATATATTTGAAAACAATTCACTCGTTAAAACTTTTTGAATATATAAAACTATACTTTTTTTAAAAAATAACTATATTTATTAAAGTAACTTTAGCCAGCAGTATTCATTTACTACGAATTTGAATTTCAACGAGTCGCTTGCAACGCATGCGGGTGTAAATCAACTCTGACATAAAAACGAGACAAATAAAAAGCATGAACGCGACCCGACCAATGGACCTTTTTTGAACGCCTAAAAAACTCTATGAAACCGGTTAAAATATGCGCTCAAGCCGACCGTGGAAAATAGAATTGCGCATTCACATATTTTCACCTATGATTCAAAACGTGAAATGTTGAATATCAAAAAATATGTCGATACGATTTATGTTGGCTATTCTGCGAGTTATAGAGGGATTGGTGAAAGAACAATTTTTGGTTTACTTTTTATTTTTGGTAATACAATTTGATAGAAGTGATTTTGTAGCATAGTTTGCAAAGCGATTGAAACTTGATAAGTACCCTTTTTGAATATACGAGTAATTAATTGGAACGTCATTATTTTTATCAAACACTAGCTTTCGCCTGCGACTCTATCCGTGTGTAATTAAAAAAAAAGAAAAGTGTCTGCGTGTGTGACTGTTCTATGCCAATGTGCATGGAGATCTGATCTGTAGTTTAGGCTACAATAACCTACTCATATATCTTAATTTTCGCATTTATAATATTAGTAAAATAGGTAAAGGATTATAAGAAGAATTACATTATATTTGGGTGACATCCAGATGGTTCGATACTAAAAAGGTCATCGGTTATTTGGGCTTCCGTTTATGCGCGATTAAATTTCCAACGAAATGCCATCCTTTCTGAATCACATCTAACATTTATCCATATGTGTAGTCGAAGAATTAAATTACCTTTTTCTTAAATAAACTTCGCCTTGACATGACGAAAAATATGTAAATGATCACATTTGTTTTACATACAATTTTTTTACTCAAATGTATAGTATTTTTGGCCAATAGCAAGTGATTACGTCAAATATAACATAACTGAAATGAAAGCAATATCTAAAATGCATTTTTGAACCATATTTCAAATAAGCTTCAAACGCGAGGGATATATTCAAATGAAATATTTCATGTATATTTCACCAAGGCTAAACTATTTCTATACAAACTTATTTCCTAAAATCCATATAAAAAACTTTTTAAACGAAAACATTACAGAGTATGTATACATTTTACTGAAACGTTTTTAAAAATGTCGATAAACTGACAAAATATTAAAACAAACACATTCTTGTTAAAAATAACCATTATCGGTGTGAAACGTACTCAGTGGAAACTCATTTGTCTTCATTTGTAGAATCAATCCCCTTTGAGTGTTAGATTACGTCTATCCCATTTGCTACAAACTCGATAAAGCGCCTTATCATTTCGCTCCATCGAGGTAATAAAAAACGAAAGTGAGTCCGTAGCGCTCTGTTTAATCACGTCTTGCTCGCTACGGCTACGGATACGTAGCAATTACGTAGCACGACGTTTCCCATAATGATACTTGATTAAGTATTATTAAAATTAAATACCGACGATACTTAACATTACGATACTAAAGTTTTTTTTATACCGATCATATTACACCATCTAAGTAGTCATATTAAGTTAGTAACGCTTATCAAATGATGGTCAACGGTTAGTTTTATTTAAAAGTATCATTCATAGTAAATGAGGGCCTGGAATCGCACGATATGCTGTAACTGGCGGGCAAAATGTCTGGAAGTAAAGATTTATGATCGAGTATCCGTAATTTATGTAAATTACACCTGCATAGAGCTGGGAGCTTATCCCACATTACTGATATATAGTCTACTTAAAAATATTAAAATATCAATTCAACACAGATAAAAGAATACTTTAGAATATCATACTAATATTATAAATGCGAAAGTTTAGATGGATGGATGTTTGTTAGAGTTTGAAGCCTAAACGGCTGAACGGATATCGATAAAATTTGGTATAGATGTAGAGAATAGTCTGGAAGAACACATAGGCTACTTACTTTTGTTTTCTTTAATTTCACGCGAAAGCTAGAAGTCTGTATTGTTAAAGAAGAATAATTAATTATTATTCAAAAGTAAATATTAAATTCATTGTCCTTATTTTACTTATTATATGCCAGAAATACCATTTCTTGTAACTTGATTAAAAAATACACCCTAAAATGGCACATTTTAGCGTTGCCATGAATTAAATTAATTGCGGGGCCTTAAATTGAGGCACGCGAAATAGCCATTTTTGCAACTTTGGGTTACGCGGTACCTTTCCACCGAACAAATTGTTTTATGTAATAGCTCTTAATTACAGCTTGTTGAATTATTTAAATATATATTTTATATAAAAGTTAGTGTTCTTACTTTCAATAACTCATTTTTCTGACGACACAATATTGCTATACCTATTGCTTACGATAATTTTATTCGATTAAAAAAAACAAATGCAAGTAGAATATGTGTTCTTTCAGACTACCATTTATGCCTATACCAAATTTCATCGAAATCCGTTTAACCGTTTAGGCTACAAACTCTAACAAACATCCATAAACTTTCTCATATATATATAACTTGCGCATTTGAATTATAAAAAATGGAGTGACCATTTTTTGCTAACTACTCTAATAACTTAAAAAGTACTCAACAATTTATTTAGGTCTCGATAGGAGCAAAGATCTGATATTATTATATCGCGTAGTTGTAAAAAAGACCTGTTCTTTTAAATATTTAAACAACTATTAGGCACGTGTTTCCGAAGTGCGTAAAATTTGACAAAACAGCGCAACTGCAGACGTGACTACGTCTCCCATCATTGGAGAGATCGATCTCGCTAAACTTGGCACGCGCTTCTACACGATAGAATTGCGTAAAACTTCTATTCATTATAACTATTTATGTATTATAAATTTGTTATAAATAATTACAACAATTAATTAATAATAAAAATTAATAAGCCATAGTGAAGTTCGAAAATAATCTTAGTGTTCTTTGGTGTATTTGAAAAACAATTTTCATCTTACTGGAACCAATCTAAAATTCCTAGTGCTTAAATTTAAACAAATAACTCTTGTTTCAAGTTTTTTATAACTTCACCTTTAAACATCGTTTGAGACTTTAAAACTCCACGCGGACGAGATCGCGGGATATCGCTGATATAAATAGAAAAATTACACAAGAATGTTTAAAGAAATCTTTACATTTTAACTAAATAACAATCGCTTGAACGACCCATAGTGTTGTTTCAACAAACCAGATTGAAGTTGAGTGCCAAAACAATGAGACAGTTCGAATGTCTACAGGAAGTGCTTGCCAATGCATTTGGCAACGATAGACAGTGCATATTTAACCACTAAGTTATTTACTGTCAACAAAATTATAGACGATATAAACAAAACAGAGAAACAAAGCAGAAAATAAATAAAAGACTATCCGTTTACCATTGGTAGTTATTTGGATATCTCCATATAACAATTGTTATCCTCCGATTACAATTATAATAGTTACAAGCTGTTGCTCGCGATTCGCCAGCGTGAAATAAAAAAAGATAAAAACTTAGCCTATGCAACTTAGAGGTTACATAGCTTTTGAATGGTGCAAGAATTTTTTAAATCGCTCCAGTAGTTTTTGAATTATTCAAATAAATACAAAAATACAAATCTTTTCTCTTTATAATATTAGTATAGATTGGAAAATATGATTATTAAAAATAACTTAGTCTATTTAAACTTGACAAATGCGACATATTCACACAACTAGTGTGTCCAACAAGGAACTCGAGTTCTTTGATTAACTATGCGATTTCAATACGGATGTTCCTTTTGTTGGTTCAATAAAGCTGAGAAACTTCGAGAACACCCCTATCCGACTGTTCTAAGTTTCTCATATAACTTTTACAACGTAATCCGTTCTAACAAAACAATAAATTAGTACTATTGTAATTTTAATGTAAATTCAACGAAAATAACCTACCTACTAAAGGCCATCAGTAAATAACGTGACATTAATTCGTCCATTAAACCCAAAATTTACTAAATAGGGCGACATTAAAAGAGTTCCAAATAAAATGGGTTTCCATTTCATTTCCCGTCGTTGATTGAAGTATAGAAACCACGCCCCGCAAAATTAGAACAGTGGGATCATTTGCTTTTATTCTTTTCAGCTTGATACGTAATTTACTAACAAAAGCTTGACATAAACAAAAACCTAACCTACAAATTAATAGGATGATTAACGCTAACGTCCAATATTTTTTTTTAGTTCCATTCCATTCATTTTTGACAATAATTTCTCCTCGGATATTATAAATAAGTAAATAGAGTAGGATAAAAAAAAGAGAGTGCAAAAGTAATAATTTACACGCTAGCATGTAAATATAACCTTACTGATATTATAAATGCGATAGTTCTGATGGATGGATGGATGTTTGTTAGAACTTATAGTCTAAACTGCTGAACAGATCTCGATGTAATTTGGCATAGATGTAGAGATAGTCTGGAAGAACACATAGGTTATTTGCTTTTTTCATTACACACGGACGGAGTCGCGGGCAAAAGCTGGTAAGTAATAATTCCATTAATTTTATTGCCCAAATAAAGCCTTAATTAAAACTCTCAATCAGAGTTTGCAATTAAGCATACGACTCGTATATTGTTTAATGAACCGCAGAATTAATTTACTACTTCTTTTAATCGGTTTTTCAACAAATTGTTTAATGAAATTTATATATTTGAATTTTAATTTTGTGTAACGAGTCAGTTTTGCGAATCTGTCTACCCCAAACTATATATATCAGATTATTAACAGATATCGATGTATCTACACCATTAGCCTTGTCGTTAAAACGTAATGAGTACGTTCATTAAGTTTAATATGTTAAAGTCGTAACTAGGGTTTTACAAATACCAGACTAATAAAACATTATTTTATTGCACTTATTAATAACAAGATACCGTAGACATGTTTGTTTGTCTGCAGTAGAAATAGTTGATGCTAGAGACATCGTACTTACTACTTATGTCTGTTGAGACTTGTGTAAATAAAGAATCTTGTACAATTCTATGCAAAGTAATAATAAAAAAGAGATTGATAAAATTTGTACTAACAATTTTGTAGCATTGGGTCATAACATGACTATAAAGCTTCCTTACATTGTTGAAATGTTTCAAAAAAAGTATGTATTTGAGTTAATTGGAATTGTATACCAATGACAACCCTAGCGTTGAGTGACGTTCCGTGCCTCCTCCGCGACAGCCACGTGCGTCATTCTCCTCATTCTGTCCACATACACGCAAACACTCCGCAAATAACAACATCGATTTGTATAATGAGCTGAACGAATGACAACAATCCATTTAACCTTATTAAATGAACCGTTTGCGAATGAGGAAACAATAAAGGCGGAAGAAACTGATATTCCCACATAATACGTGTAATATGATCATGTCATTTAATCCTATTGGAGTAAAACAAGAAAATATTCTTTGATAAAAAGACGATGAACCTACTTGATATATGAAAGTAACCAAACTAAACATGCCTTACCACAAATAGAGCAATAATATTTATTCAAACAATTTTCAATACTCGTATTTTGTGTTTCGCGCAAATAAATAACCTTTAGAAATGATTGAAGCAAGACAAGATATAAATGTTAAATCTGAGTGTACTCTGAATAATAGATAAACAAGGATCATTCCTTTAAAAAGCACTTCCGATAGAAAATAAAATTCTTACGTGTGATGAAAATCTATTTCGTATCCCGTCTCCTGTCTGAATACGAAACCACTCCACGTAGCAGCTTGCTTTAGTCGCAAGGTACACTTATTTGCGGTAAGTCTGTACGCTCATCCTTAACTTACTTTAGTTTTAATATTCTGTTTACATAAGCGCTTTTGGTTGCATCAAAGATTATCCAATTTTCTACGAAGAAAAGATACAAAGAGTGTAAAAATTGTAACATATTTGAGTTAGATATTTTAGGGCCATTAAGCCATTTAGGGCAAAGCCTTATCGACTATGGATGCTATGTACAAAGGCAATGAAAGAAAGATAAAACAAATTTAATTACATCTAGAATATATTGTCTACATTTTCAAGATGTCTCGTTTCCACTTGACTATAAACAGGCAAGTTGGAACTAATGCAACAACTCTTATCGACAACTCAAATTAAGTCAACAGCTCTAAAGTGCGAAGGCTACACTAATTGATAGCTGTATTTTAATAGACGACGCGGAAAGAAATAACAAACAAAAACACAGGGTACAAATAAATATACACGCCTTAAAGACAATTAACAAAAATAACATATTTCTTTTTGGTGAGTCCCAAACCTGTCTTACTTTTACATCTACGCAAACATACTCAAAGGTACGTTCCTCCTTTATGTTTATTAAATATTAGCTGTTGCTCGCGGCTTCGTCCCCGTGAAATTAAAAAAGTTGCCTATATTCCTCACTGGTAAATTACCTTTCTAACGGTCAAACAATTTTTAAAATAGGCCCAGTAGTTTTTGAGTCTCAATACATACAAAAATACAAATCTTTCCTTTTTATAATATTGGTACAGGTTAATAGATAATATGTCACACTACTAAGTTTTATTACTAACACTCAAAATGTTATTAATATTAGTTTAAGTTTCGATATAATATATTTGGATAAAGTAGTTTGCGTTATCTTTATCTGTACACCCATCCATCACTCTTTGCGGCTCAGTGCTGGACATAAACCTAATAATACCTACAAATAAGGGTTAGGGCAATGACCTCAATTCACTAGCACAACTATACCACCGTTGATAACGATGTTTTCTTTTATATTAAGGTTATATCGATCGCCAATTTGCTTTCTTATTCCTACATCATGTGAAGAAATAAATCTTAGAAAAATTAAAACAATATGCTTTAAAACATTAGTTAGAATAATATTTTCCACTCTATGATTCCGTGTTGGCGTAGTATCGTTTTAGTGGAAACACTAAGATAAAACACCATTTCATTTCCTGTTGTTGATTAAAGTCTAGAAGCACGCCTACACAACGAATGAAATAATACATTTGCTTTCGTTACAGCGAAATTAATCTTGCAATTTTTCTCTCTATGTATTTTTTTCTGCGGAAAAGAAAAGATATCTGAAATGCTTGTGTATCGCCGTAAATGAAAAGGTTTGGACAACTATTATTACACTATGAAATGCTTTAGATATTGTGGTAGCATATCGTAACGGCATTGTTAAAAAATCATGTGAAAACAATAATGCTCAAAGTAAACATTGCAAAGACAGGCTTAATCGAGTTGAAAGAACTCAGACAATTTAAAATAGACAAGAAAACGCATTTGAGTCAAGAAAATGTACTTGGTGACCCTCTCGGAAATTCAATATATTTTTCCAGTGAGGTCGTAGTATCAAATAGGCGTTGCTTCTGTCGCAAGATCGTACGTATCGTTTAACAAGATAAGCCATTGGATGTTGTAGATACGTTGCATTGCAGTTCAAGATTTTTCTTATATTTTCTGAAACTATGATTCTATTCTTGTTACTGGACTTGGTATGGAAATTGATTTATTTATTAAGCCTTCAGCCGTAGCTTAAAAGAATCGATTGATTTAATCGTTTGTCTTATTACTTTATAAATAAATTATTGTTCATAGCGAACGTTCTCTCAAAGCAATGATATTATTGTGATTGCCGCGGGATTTCAAATAAAACTTTGAAGTAATCAAGGGGTCTAATGAATCATAATGCCCAACAAAATTACTTCGTTTCATATCAGTCTTTAACATGCGCGAAAATATAGATTTATTTTCAAATGGGGATCGTAACGACAATATAAACTCGGACTATTATAATAAAGTTGTAGACCATTTTACATTAACGGTACCCAAGGCAAGATAAGTGCCAAACTAAGTCGCCAACATTTGGTCCCGGCTGTCCGATAAAGACGCGTTACCCCCGTTGACGTCCCTAACTATTTCCTAATTTTATTACAACAGCGGACTCGTGTAAACTTTGTATATGTTAGTTATGTATTCTTGTCTATCAGTGTGTCTTTTTTTTGAATTATCTTACTCTCATTCGGTTTTTTTCTTATTTTATTACATCCTCATTGCTAGTCTTATTTTAAAATACCAACTTTACATTATACTTATTGAATCTCACGCATTGTAATATGACCCTAATTTAATGAAGTCAAATCTTTTTACATTTCATAGTCTTTTTGCTTGTATTTTCGCTAACTTCATAATGATTGTTTCTTCAACAAAACTGTGAATTTGGCTTAAGAAAGCCAGTTCCGTTATATAAATGCAACGTAAAGTGAAACGCAAAGCCGCAACTCTCGTAGCGTTTCTTGCTTGAAACCAGTAATTGCTGTAACTTTTAGTGAATTCCGCTTCACACGTATGTTTGTGTTAATGCACTTTTGCGATAAAGCGTTCTTGGTTTTAGTAAGTGCTGACTCCAGTGGCCTTTTTTGTTATTTAAAGTAACAAAAGAAATTTCATTCTTACTTTTTTGTTAAACGTATGGTAGCTATGTATCTTTTATAGGTTAAAGATTGGTTAAGTAAAGGTTAAAAATAGTAAAAGTCCATTTGCTTACATATCTATGTTTATTTTTATGGCTTCATAATGTATGATTTTGTCATTAGTGACAATATTTAGATACATTTGGCCTCTCCTACAACTTTCAAGACTGTGCGGCATGAGGGCGGCAAAATTTGTAGTAGAACTTGTCGTTCTTCTTCCAAAGAAAAATTTAGTTTACGTGATTAATAATGATTTAAGCTTTCACCTTCATTACTACACATAGTGTCGGCTGAACATTTGGAGAGCGGCCAACAAACTACTTTACAATGATTATCAATAGTATGTTACGGAAACTTCAAAGCTAAAATAAATAAATCTTTTGTCTTCAATCAGTCTTTGTTCATTGATCGTAAAATCCGATTGTCTTGTTAATTAACATTAAATTAATCTTTTATCTCTATCTTCACTAATTATGTAATTGAAATACAAAAATCATGAAATTTATGTAAAGTTGGCTAAAAGCACTCTTTAATATGATAATGTTTTTAATTCGAAAGCTATATGAGATGACGGACGATAGAGTTATTTGGAAGACGTAAACCCGGTGTGCCGAACCTTTTCGAGTAGGATAAGGTAGGGAAGATGATGATGTGATCGCTGGTAGAGTCATTTAAACTCCGATTTGTGCTAATAATAATGCTTAAACGTTTTGTGAAAGCATAAACTATTCCCATAATCTTAAATGTTTCCCACTTTATGAGCCATAAATATCCAAGCCATACTTTGAATTAGCTCTTAAATCATTAACGTAAATAAAAATTGTCTCTGATTTCATTAGGCGCATGCATTTATAGAAACTTTTAATAAAACATGTAAGCACAAAACAAATTGTTTTAGGCGTAAATTATATTTTTAATAAATGCAACAAAAAACTTGGCTTGCATTTAGTGTGATATTCATTTCCTCTTGGCATAAGCAAAGGGGTCGCGGCGAATGCCAAACCGCACCCAGCAGCCTGTTTCTTGCACTGAAAGACTAATTGGCAGAACGTTCAGTGAATTCCACTTATGCACTTAGAGAATTAAACTGCTTCTGGTTTACTAAGTACTGTGAGGGCATCCCATTCAACTTTAATACGCCGGGAATTAATGTAAATTCGGGTTTGTAAATAACAGTTGAGAAATTATTATTATTCGATTATCACATTCATTTCCATACTTACCAAAACATTTTACAAAGATTCTGAGATATAAAATTGTAACGTTTTTTCATTATCATAGTCTGATTCCTGTGCCGGCAAACTTAGCCGGACTAAGTTAATTGCATAATACGTTATTGTAGATACGATAACATTAGTTAAATTGGTATCTGGTTACGCAATCACGTTAATTTTCAATTGTCTATAACGATTAACGCTTTTACTTAAATTAAGACATGCGGGGCGACTAAAAGACTTGGAGTGAAGCCAACGGCTGCTGTAGAATGTTTTCAATAGTATGCAAATTCTTTAACTTCCAAAATTAATTGACTTTGGCCATAAATCAGCAATTTCCTAGAAGTGTTAATACTTTGACTTTAACTATTGTCTACGAGCATTATAGATTAATCTAGTTTTAGTGACAGTATGTTAATTCAAATCATCTAAAGTATTGAAATAATTGAAAGTAAACGATATCAATGTTTTCATGTCGGATGCGGAGGCAAAAGTATATATAACTAAATCTCTAGAGGAACAATAAAATTATTCCTAACCTAACAGATGTGGCTAACGCATATAAAATTGAGAGCAGCGTACAAATTTATCTGAAGCAAGCTTAAATAACTCGCTTCAAATAAAACTAACATTTGCATTAAGCAATCTCAAATAGGATGTATAAAAAGTACCAAAAAGCAATTCAAGGTTCCGGAACTTTAGAGTACTTTTAAACCCAGATTTAATTTCAAGAAATTCAAGACATAATACTGAAAGAATAAGAACTAATAACTAGGCTAAAGTTGAAACTTTAGCAATATCGTCTTTAATTTTTTAACTTGTTATTTTCTGGAATACTGGAAGAGCTATTATGGTAAACCGCATACCACAGCTGCTTGCCTTCTATAATTTTATTATTATTTAAACGAGTTTTGTAGCTTCAAGTTTAGCTTTAAAATTATTGTTGCTCAGTAGAAACATAAAATCGGTCTTACAAATAAAGTTCCGATTCATGTTAACTCTGAATTTAGAAACACAGAAATCATACTAATCATATCATACTAACATTATAAATGCGAAAGTTTAGATGGATGGATGGATGGATGGATGGATGTTAGAGTTTGTAGTCAAAACGGCTGGACAGATCGCTATGATCGTTTTTTTTTTAATTCCACGCGGACGGAATCGCGGGCTAAGGCTAGTAAATAATAATAAATAGGAATTTATTACATTTCACGTTCAGATTAAAACATATTTTTAAAAAGGATATGAAAACAAAACGCAAAAATATTTTTGGATGTAAAACCTCTTTCGCTCAATGCCGACTGAATTTCAGCTACGAAAGCTCTCGACCAACGGTCAAATTAGCTTGAGACTCGCTTTTCCTCGCTAATTAAAATGAGAACTTACAAAATATAATTAGAGTTCTCACACGATATAAAAATATAAATACCATATTGAAGAAAAAAGTATATATTTATAATATACACGTGGTGTAGTAGATATTTTATTATATAAAATGTATGTAATAATTAAATATAGACATTACAGTAACAAATTCAAACAAATGTAATTCGACAACGAATTTATTCTTGAAACGTGTTTGTATTACTTCCAATGCAATATCGTTCTACTTTTCTGTTCCATTGGATAGCTAAGTTCGAAGAATACAACATTGTAACTTTCAGAAGCACTCCAGTATGTTTCTAAAAGCACATACATGTGCTCATACGTGTTTGTACGAAGGGAATCTTGTAAGAGAATGCGGCTACGGATATTATTTATTTAACTGCAACATCTGCGCTGAGTACCTCTATTACTTGTTAACAGAAAAATACTGATATTGTGTAGATTCTTCACCGACGTATTGAATTTTTAAGATACTCTTATAACGTGTAGACGTCCAATGTAATATGATTCCAAAAAAAAGCCATTAACCAGCGAATCTAGAAGAGGAACTACCATTGGTATCCCTTTGTGCAACATAATGTAGAATCCAATTAAAGTGTTGAAGTCGTCGTATTGCACAGATATAGTAAATTTAATTGGAACAAATCAATAGAGCAATCAGTTGGCGCAACGAAATCAGAACTATCAATAAAATAAATCACTTGGATTAATCGTTTTTCGGGTAGCAGGTGATTTGCCGGTTGTTAATGGCCGTAATTGGTCGTCACTGTTTCCATTGTTATTTATTAACGATCAATTTTCTTGCTCAAAATTTCATACGGATTCACTCTTATTATATTTCACGCAAACTTAGGAAATATGAATGTTAACATTAAAGTTCGCAAATGTAAATGTGTTCTAAGACAAGCTTAGTTTAAGTACAAAGTTATGTTGACGTAAGCGCAACATTATGCAGTACGCCGTCTCACTGCGACCATTCCGCCCCAACCTCCTTACGTGACTCTAAATATGATAAATGGTCAACTTCCCCGCCAAGGTTTACTATACGTGGCCGCGAAGTCATTTTAAATATTCTTTAAGACTGCATAACACATTATAAATATACGGAGTTGCAGAACCTATAAAACGTTTAAACAAAGTATAATCCATTGGTAAAACTTATGCTCTATTAAACATAAGGTGGAAGAGATCATTGAGAATTGAAATATGTGGTTAATATTTTAGGGGAAATAACAGATACCAGTATCGATGCAAGAAAAAACTAAACATTAAACAATCTTAATGAGTAAAAATATATTTTTAAATTTAAAGAAATTAATCTTAGACCTCGTCGGCTTATAGACTTAGAGTACAAAAGTAACAAAAAGTCTAACAAGATAACCACTTATCTGAATTTATTGGACTGACAAAAAGAGAAAAAGAAAAAGCATTTACGTATCATTAAAAGTTCTAAGTGACCGTGAAAACTGTTACAATAAATAATTTAATCGCAAATATAAATCATATAATATGTAAACAATATAGGAATTAAAATAATTAACCTTTGCGAAGGCCACGCCGATGTCTCTTCAGTTGGATTGTCGCCAAAGTAATAATAGAAGAACAAATTAATAGATGTCTGAATGTAGTTGACACAGGAAATAGATTCATACTGATATGAGGAATATTGCTAAACGAAATAGGAACTTGAATCGGACAAGGAATAAATCTATCTTTACTGATATGGAAAGATCAAAATGTACTATGAATTAATTGTACAATCAATTTCATAGAATGAAAGTGCTATTAAAATCATAAAAAATCTTATTTACAGTTCTGAAGTCGAATGGAATTGGTTACAAAGTACTAAGTACAGATCCCGAATGTATCCGATCGTAGGAGAAAGCCAGTTTGAACCCACATTTTTATCTGAATAGATTTTTAGTAATAATCAAAATGATTTAAGATTTATTTAACTAGATTCAAACTTAACATTTTAGTAACATTTCTATTAGATAAACATGAAGTAATGTGCAATCTAACTTAGTTAGAAAAACAATTATTAAATTAAAAAATAAATACTTAGACGATTACCGTATTTTATATAAATATAAATATAAAATCTCTTACCTTTATAACATAGTTGCGGAACCCGCAGCACCGTAGGTTAGAATTTCTTCTCACCACACTAATGTACCAAATTATCACTAAAATGTGATGTTCCTCAAACACTGTCACTTATCTTTAAAATTGTTAATAACCTAATGTTACAACTAATCCACTATCAGGCACTTTAAGAATTAAGAATTTTAATGAACAAACATACACACTAACTACGTTATGATTTAAATACTTTACTTTTTTTATCGTTAGAGTTTTTGTTTTCAAAAGTTTAGTTGGCCAAAATCTGAAACAAAAATAAATTTTATAAATACAACAGTACACCTAGCAATGTCCAAGGCTATAAATTAGGTGAAAAAACTTATTAATTTATGCCCTAACTTCTTATGCACACATCGCCACAAAGGCAAGAACATGACAAGACAGTATCCAACGTAATATATTCGGACTTGTGTTATCTACCGTCCATACCCGGCGTTAATATTTGTATTACAATATCTTCATATCATCTCAAAGAATTTCCCAAAAATTTTCATCATCAATCTTCGCTACGCAAAAAGTCTGTAGACATTTGATTTATCTATTTGAATATTAGCTCGCCATCGCCAAGCCACTCGGAAATGGGTCAGACCCGGGGAAAAGATAATAACGCGAACATGTATGTGGCGGGGAACTCATCTAGCATTTTTAATAATATGTAACATAAAAAAAATATTATATTTCGCTCGCTCCTTATTTGAAAATGTAATCGTTGCAACGAAAATATTAGAATTGAAACAGATACGTTACAAATTAATCTCTTGAAAGGTAGTTTTATAAAATACAGCTGTTGCTCGCGACTTCACCCGCGTGAATTATAAATATACTACTCACTGATAACGTAGCTTTTAAATTGTAAATGAATTTTTGAATCAGCCCAATAGTTTTAAGTTATTTCAATACATACAAATCTTTCCTTTTGATAATATTAGTATAATAAATATCCCTTAATATAAACCAAAATAATTTGTACCACAGATGTTTGGTTTAATTAAATCTAACTCGTTTTCTGAACACGAAACGATGCTTCAGAGTAAGCGATTCACGAAGTCAGTTGTTAGGCAGAGTAATAACGGAAAGCCTAGACGCCTAGAGAACAATTATACGCCGGGGAAATTGCATCCCCGATAGAAGCTCTAAGCGTCAACACACTAACTGAAAGGACAATTAACCAATCCTATTAGTTTTAGGATGGCTGATGTCTCAGTAGTAATGCGCAGGACTTACAATAACAAACCCAGGTTTCAATCTTCGCCGAATATCAATTAGATTCTCTAAATGTATACATTTATCTGAAGGTCTTTTGGTGAACGATAACATCGCAATGCAAACTGCACCTATCTGCGAAGAAATTCAAATTTTATTTCGTAAAATACGGGTTTTTTACCACATTGAATTGTTTTAGCGAACATGGCGCATGCATCTATGTCGAAATATCGGGAGCTAAAACAATTCAATCGTGTTCAGCTAAAACCACGACAGTTTAAAGTTATAAATTTTTTATCTTTAAGATAATTTAATGTTTTTTAGGTATATATGAAGTTAACCAACCCGCAACGCCAGCGTGGTTGACTAGGCCTATACTTTAGGTAGATTCATTAGAGATATTTATGAGCAGAAAATAATCATTTTGTCGATTCAAATCATTAACCGAATACACATTGTACGCTAATTAAATTCGAGTTAACTAATTCACAGATGTTAGAGCGTTCGAATAATTTCATTAATCTGGAACTAGCTGGCGAAAACAAATGTAAGGGGAAACGGAAAATTAGAAGTTCACTTTAATGAATAAATTTGGAATAAATTACAAACAATGCTATGTTTGAAAGGAAATTGTTCAAACTTCAACTAAGCTATTATTTTCTTATTTGAAATTATAATAACGGAATTCATTTTTTAAAAATATAGAAATAAAAGACGAAAAAGAACAGATCAATTTAATTCTGAGAATAATAAATAAAAGAATTATCAATTAAATTTCAAATTCGGCACAATTTTTAAATCAATTTTTTCAATAACTGGTGAAAACATGTTTTGGACAATATCAAGATAAGTACTAAAACATAATTCTGTATCTTAATTTGAATTGAACAGATTTGAAAGGCGGAGAGATTTTATGAGATCAATGGCTTTGCGAAACCTGACGTTGCCCGGACACTTACGAAGGACGTCCACATTTTACTAACATAAATCTTTGGAAATATAGTCGATAACTTATGCAAAAATAGGACTCTGGTATTAAAACATAAAAAGCCAAAGAAACCAGCGCAGATTGCCGAACCTAGAGCAATCAAAAGGTTACTAAATAAGACACTTGGTGTAGATTCAGTTTAAGAAAACTAAAATGAGAAATTACTGATCGCCTAGTCACCCCGAGACCAATCATTATCGTATAAGCAATGAGAAATTTCATGAAAAGAGCGTACTGACCTTTCAAGTCCTCAGATAAGCGGCTTGTAAGAAAACACTAGAAAGGCTCAAGCGCAAAGTATATTAGACAATTATTATTAATGGAAAGTAAAATTAAATTGTTACATGTTTGTGGAATGACTACGTGTGACATCTCAAAATAAACGTTGTCTATTTATATACGAATTCCATTTCGTATTTATACGTTATTGCTCTGCAATCTAGCACGTGTTTTTCTTGTATATTTCGTATTTTAAAAAGATCAGGAAGTTTTCCTTTTAAACATTAGGCATTTTTCATTGGCAACAAAACATTTTAAGTTACGTATTGTTACAAAGATCTTTGGCCAATTAAGAATCTATTTTGCTATTATACGATACATCCAATAATGCTAATATATTTGAGGCACCCATATATGTAAAGATAATTTTATGGCAAAGATTCCTTGGCAAAAAGCCTGCTCGATTAGATTTTTTCATAATTGAGGACGTTTTAAAGAACAAACGACGCATACTTTCCAACGGAGTCCTTACGTTAAAATCATATTTCTACACATTACGATCGGAATTTTTTAAACAAATTCGTATTAAGCTTTTCATGTATGTATGTATGTTATACTTGTATCTTGTGCAGAGGAATATCAAGATTTTATGCTGGCATAATACGCTTAAAAATCCTGCTTGAGGGATTTCATTGTTCTTATAGCATATTTCGTTTCATTGCACAGATGTTAATGCTGCAAAGACGTGATGATAGAAATAATATCTAGACATTCGATATATTCTAGAAGACTAATTCGGACTATTTGTCGTTCGGTTTTTTCGGTTACACTGAAGACAAGCCATCAGAATGTCCCTAATTTAAATGACTAACACAATATTTCTAAAATATTTTGTAACTGAAAGATGTGCGCCATCGGTATTTGGCATCTCGCCAGTACTACTGGTCTTTTCTCCCTCATGACAACTCCTATGAGATAAAACTCAATACACTCCTCCTTTGCCGAAATGTTATTTAGCTCGGACAGCACATTTTTCTAATAATCATTAATTAGGAAACTATAAGCAAAACATCCCTCTTACCAGTTCGGGTAGATCACTTCGATACTACACAAGTTGCTTCGGCTTCAGGGTCACTGCCTCATAAAGACGCACGGGCAATTGATAAGACCGAACCGAGCGCGGAGCGATCGCGAGTCGCGGCCGCCTCCGGGATGAATGAAAAGTGCATGTGTGCAGGCCGCCTAGTGCGCCAGCATCGGTGCAGGGTGTGAGGGAGTGCACCCGATCGCGACACCGTGACGTAGGGCGGGCGGCGTAGAGAGGGCAGCGCGGACCGAATAGACGCGACCAGCGCCGGCCGCGTGCTGCGAGCGACTGGCGCCCGGGCCGCGGCTCACGCACCGCTCACCGCCTGCACCGCAGCGCTGCACGCGGCGCCACCGCCACCTGCCACCACGCTGCAGGCTACGCACCACGCGAATATCGATGTTTTTTTCTGAGGAAGCGAAGTGCGAGCGCGGCGTATCAGCGCGTGCGGGGAGAGCGAGGGTGTGCACGCACTGCGCGGGGTGGGGGCGGGGGCGCCGATCCTGCGCGCTGCGTCACGCATCTGTCTCAACGTTTTCTTGCGTGTTCCCGCTGCTGTCCCGCAATCAGCCATCTGCAGAGTGTGGCTCGCGAGGCGCGCGCCGGTCGCTACGCTTTCACCCGGCCTTATCGTTACCTTGAACCACTACAGATACTTCTATGATGTTTACGAATTTTATATTTATCAAGGTTAAATAAAATATAATTGCCCATAAAACGTGCATTGCTTGGCCACATTTTTTTCACACTAGGTTACTTCATTGATGAGAGCATTCAAACCAATGGGTTTATGGCAACGCTAAATTCAAATCAGTATCGCATCGTAAACCATAAAATCTTAAACACAAATGTAATTTATTATTAGAATCCACTTTCTTAAATGTTTTAGGTGAGAATAATATATCCCCTGTCCATTCAAATTGCACCTCACCGAATTTATACCGCGTACCCAATCTATTACAACAATAAATAAACAACGTCCGTAAAATTCATTCCGAACCAAAACAGATTGCAAAAAATGGTGCAGAAAATATCGCAGAATTTAAAATGATCACCCGTATGAAATTTAATATAATTTTTTCAAGGACGAAGGGAAGAGTGATAACATTTTTTGCACGAGCAGTGGAAATAATGATACAGTGCTTTAATTTTACCACAGGCGCGATGAAAATGGTCCATGGAAGTAATACAAGACTACGCCCTCTCCCTGCCTAAACGTGCGGCTTAGCACTAATTGAGTTATAGAAAATTGCTACCCTTATTTCGTAATTTATTTTGTCTAATGGTAAATCCAAATAATACTTTAACATCGTTAACTGATTTCTGTCTGCTAATATATATTTTTTTTTTCATATAAACAGGAAAAAAAATCACAGCACCAAGATGTATTAGGAAGCTGTAAATCATTTTTGCAGGAAAACGGTAAAAGAACGATTAACTGAATATAAAACACTAGCTCTTGCTCGCGACTTCGTCCGCATGGAAGTAAAAAAAAAATGAAACTGTAATAAAAAATGAAGCCTATGTTACTCCGTGATAACACAACTTTTTAATGTTGCAAAAATTTTTGAAATCGGTCTAGTAGTTTTTGAGTTATTTCAATACGTACATAAATCCAAAAATACAAATTTTTCCTCTTTATAATATTTATAAAGATTACAAAGTCAATAATATGCCATTGGAAATGCAAGGAACAAACCAAATCTAAACCACAGTCAATGAAATATGTATAATTTGCAAAGAATGTGGCTCTAGGTAAGACGTCGAAATACTGCTTAGTTGAAGATTATTACGAGAAACCCAATAAGTGATGTACCATTATTACAATCTTTATTATGGATAGATAATTAATTATTTGCCGTAATTAAGAAAAGTTATGTGTTCTTCCAGACTATGCACTACATCTATGCCAAATTTCACCGATATCCGTTCAGCCGTATAAGTGGCAAACTCCACCAAGCATTTATTCATCTATGCTTTGGCTTTTACAATATTATTAAGATAATATTTATTAATAAAGTACTGAATTATTTTGTGTCACTTGAAAGTATGGGTTGTAATATCATAAAATAATTTACAGCCAATTCTCGCGACTCGGCAATTTCCGCGGTGGCGTGGAAGCGACGATGTGCTTGCCTCTATCCATTTTTATCTGACACTGCTTGGTAAAGTTGATAGAATCTATATTAAAATATCTTATATAGCAATAACAATACTATAAGTGAAAAATAGTCAAATTTTAATATGCACAACATTATTTTTGTAACTTATTTGGTTTACAAAGTAAAACACGAGAAATCACTATTTGAGCTTTATTTTAATTAACGCCAACGGTTACAAAGAGATTGCAACGAAAATTCAATGGAAAACTAGCTATTTAAAAGGAATGCGGTGCGGTAACTTTATCACATAATTAGAACTTGCAATACAAAGTCTAAAGGAAACAGTTAATAAATTTAGAATGTGAGGCTAAATTAAAGGTTATATTTTTATGCTTGTTTTGCTCTTGCTTGTCGACATTCTACTGGTACAGGTGGACCTTTGTATCTCATTGTAAGCTGGACAATTCTTTCGGCTTCTCTAATGCCGCTTATTCTAGCACCTGCCACAGTAGCAAAGTGACCAGGGACGGTGGCCTCTCCAGCAAAGAGAAGGATAGGCGGTATAGGAGAACCGGGACCCGGTAGAGGACATGCCAAAGTTCTCTGAGCTTCTCCAGCAGTACATTCAACTTCGTAAGAGTAAGATCCGCAGAAGAAGGGATCAGAAATCCACCGCGATCTTAACAATGTGACCGGATATGGTAGGCACTGGTTACCAGTCGAGCATCGCAGTACATCTGTAACGTCTTCGGCCACGTCTTTGTCGGACATGCATTCCATTGCCATGGCTTCCTCACCCGCAACCCACACACATATTACACGATTGCTGCTAGGCACAATCTCTATTGCCGTAATACCCTTCGTCCAGTTCGAATAGCAGGAAAGTTCGTTATTACGATAGTTAAAGTTTAAATCTCCCTTATGCCAAAACCAGAACGGACGACAATACTCTAAGAAAATTTTATTACAATAACCGTATCCAAGACATCGCATTGCGTCTATTTTCGCGGCCGATAGTGTCGGACAAAATAAACGCCCAGCGTTGCAACCTAGCACACCTAGGGATACCGTAGTTACGACATAGTCTGCTGGGAATTCTTCTCCGTCGCACGCACAAACTATAGCACGATGTCCCGCTTTTTGGGATGTGCCCCAGTAGATGGAACTGACTGGTTTACAGTACCGTATCACTCCCTCCGGTATTTGTCGAAGGATCGGTGCTAAAGTGGCTATCAACCCTAACGGTACTCTTACATCTCCACCCGGCATGTTCATAAAACAACAAGAGTGATCTGCCCGAAGTAATGCGGTATCGCTAGCGCATCGGGAACTTACTATATGTGCGAGTCCAAACATTATTCTAGCGGCATCCTCCTGCTGTTCTAGTGGGTATTCATGGAGCTCTTGTTGAATTCGAAGACTCATAAAATTTACCAAAGATCCCTGCTGCTTGTTCCCACCCAAACAATATAATTGTGCTGCCTCTTCCTCTATCTGCCGAAACTTGTAGTATGCACTGATAGTAGGAGGAAATGACATTTTTCCGGTGACAGCTCTATTAAAGAGTCCTCTTGCATGCAGAGCACCTGGCACCCCGGGGCGGGGAGGATTTTCTGACGCAGCTAATGAATGAACTAGATGAGTGAAGCAATTGTCAGGCCTCCAGTGAGCACCGAGTTCTGCCACAATGTCACCGAGCCAACATGAATTAATTCTACCTCCTGGTCTGGAAAATAAGTAAAAATGATGATAAAGAAACTACATAAAGTTCACATAAAAATACCAATAACTTCCATGGTATGTTCACCTTTCATTGGCTTCTAGTACGGCAATATTGTCAATGCCCCGTTCTGCTAATCTGGCGGCTGCGGACAGCCCTGCCATGCCAGCGCCTATGATGATAACTCTCGGTTGGGGATAGCATATTTCAGAGTCACAAGGCTTTATTGCGCATATCCCTCGATCGTCTAGTATAGGGCCGCAATTGTAAATTTTGTTATCCGACATCCTATAAGTGTATGAACGCTTTCGTAAGTATATGTTGTAAGTAACGATATAGTTTAGACAATTCTTTGTGACAAAAGTGAATTTGTTTGTTGTTACCGATATTATTGTCTAAATCAAAGAGAAAAATGTGTATTTTGATATTAATATTGTTCATTAAATAATATTTATTTATAACTATACCGTCTCATAAATATTTTCCCCCATTGTTCGATTGGAAAACTGAGAGATTTTGAAATTAGCATTGAAAATTTTGTTTAAATAACAATCCAAAATACACTATTCAAATTATTATCTTATTTTCTGAATTTGTTATGACATTGTCAAATATTTATCTATGACGAAGTGAAACAGAATATAGAAACTTTAAGCTGACGTGATTTCTGATTCTATTAATGAGGTAAGAAAACCTTCTTTGACGCAATTAAAGTTAACTTGTCTAACATTTTCATGTTCAATATGCTATTTCCTGTATCTTTTTACGATTCTTACTGATTATAATAAAACTCTCAACTCACCATGTACCGCTTCTTGCCTACATTACTAGGTATTGAATATTTAAATAGATTTATAATAAAGGAGTAATTATAATAAAACAAACTAATTTATAAATTAATTTAATTTTTAATCTTATCCGCATTAAACTTACAGCATTATTTCGACATTCGTCATTGTGTTTATTCAACCAACTATGATTATTGTACACGAAACAACGGAACACACATTCACGCAGTCTTGATTTTTGCATCTCATGTTAAGTAATTTACAAAGTAATAAATTAACATACAACTTATAACTATTGATCAAAACATTCCGTCCAGAAATGATCGAGTGCGTGGTAAAAATGTCGACTCACTCCCGCTAACGAATGATTTTCATCAGTGTAACTCTGAAAAAGAATTTTGTCAATTACGAATTATTAACATTTAGAGATGATTAGTTGATCACCGTACATCTTCATTAACGACGATTGGCCTCTAATTTCAAAATTGTATAACAATTCGATTACAAAAACCACACATTAGTTAGGTTGGTACAACATATTTACAGATATTAGCGATACTTTTTTAATGTTGGTACTAACCAATTGTTCGAAAGATATATCAGCATGCTGCAGTTGCTTGGCGAGCTGCAAGCTGTGCTGGTAATGGACGTTATCATCGCCACTGCCGTGCACCAGCAAGTAGCGCCGGCCACGTAGGCTCTGCGCCGCGCTCAGCAGGTCCGATTGCTTGTAGCCCAGCGGATTAGCTTGTGGCGTGTCCATATAACGCTCCGTGTATATCGAATCTGCAAGATTTGGTATTGATTGGTTTGATTTAGCATAGGAAGTTTACAAATTTTGTAATAAAGATATAGACCAAGTTACCAAAATATTCAAATTGAATCGTTACAAATGTACGACAACGTAAAGATATTTAGAAGATATTGTTATGTTACATAATCATTTTATGTTACTACTACGAATATATCATGTACTTTGCTTAAACGTTTAAAATGCAAATAATTTTTATCGAATGCTTCTTAACAATTATTCTTTTATGATGAGACAAATGCATAGAAGATCGCGTACACCTGATCACAGACTAAATTGATTCCAATACAGTATTTAGTAGTTTTTATGCTATTTTATTCGTTGACATTTAATAAACAACTCATCCTTTCTCCTCTTTATCATTTAAGATCATCCAGACATACAAGTATGTTAGTAAAATAAATTTTCCTAAAAATTATATTTCCCATACAATGTAATTTCTTTAATGATGGTTTTAAAGGCGCAATTTAAACAATATTTAACGATATATTCTGTAAGCTCGGAGACTGGAAGTCTGGCCAAGTCGCGAATGTCACTGTTGTCGCCAATTCATTGTCTATTTTCACTGCAAGACAAGATGAGCTCTCGAAGGATACGTGCCGAGAAAATTAATATTATTGCATTTGTCCGCTTTCAGTCATTCGCGAACGTGCATTTTAATACTGAAAACTAAATATTTACGTTTATCGTTTCACTATTGTAATACACAATTCTATCACCGTAGTAATTTACCGAAGGACATGAATAAACATAATGTTATCTCTCAACCTGTTGAAAAAATATGTTTCTACATATCTGTGAAAACCATACAAACAAATTCTGAATTGAATTTTCTTCACACCGTTTGAAGCTAACTCAAAATTTTGGTTACATTTTTTAAAGTTCATATGACGATAGGTCTATTAACAAATGCATACCATAGTAGAGCCAAGAGGTGACAGGCGCGACGGCAGCGCCACAAGCCAATAATCTCACGTCGTCCTTTACAAGCATCATCGTGGATGCGTACCCCCCGTAGCTCCAGCCCCACACGCCGATGCGATCCGGGTCGATGAAGGGGTAAATACTTATCAACCGTCTACAAAAGAAAAACACACTTAATACAATAAGTAATAGTAGTTTTAGACCTGCTTTCTACAATATTTTTAAGTTTCTGAAAAATCAGATACAATTACCATAGCATTTCGGAAAACTTATGTAAACAATAAAGTAGTTCGATTATTGTTTAATTTGTTATCTCAAGAGATTAAATATACATAAGCTAAAATGAAACGTAAAATAACCTTTCTAGAAATACTTAAATTAATCTTAAGTCAGCTAGACATCAGTGTATGCGAGTCAATTAATTTTAATTAGCGATACATACTCAAGCGCTGACAAAGTATCGGTTATCTCGACGGTGCCGAGTGCGTTGTTGACCGCGTGCATCGCCTCCACGCCCATAGCGCCTGAACCTCGCACGTCTATCGATGCTACTATGAAACTTCTATTCGTTGATAGATATGACGCGTAGTACTCTTGAAATCAAACATTACATTACAATTAGTAATACTATAAACTAAAATCTAAAATATGAAAATTTCCCAATTATTCAAATTTAAAAATAAAACATTAAAGAGATACATAAGTACCTAAGTTAAAGTTATCCTTTACTCTAGTTGTGCCAGGCCCAGAGTAAACTCTCAGTACCATAGGATATTTCTTCCCTTCTTGCATTTCAGGTGGAAGTAGCAGTTTTACGTGTGCCACTATATCTTCATCCAGCGCGATGGAGTTGAACAAAGCCATCGGTAGACGATATCGTCGTAACTTTTCACTCAATTCATTATTATAAACGATTATCTTTAATCCATTTGTCTGCAATATAACAAATCAATTAAACATATCGATTTAAAAAATAAAACTGGTTTAAAGGTATTTGAATAGTTTACCTTAGCATTATATAAATAAGTCACTGGAGGTGAATTGGTTCCGCTACATGACATGATACCGTAACTAGCTTCTGGTGAAAAATCTGCGACAACGTTACGACAAGTCGGATCCCGACACGATATGCATTTGCTGACGCCTTGCGACGTCGCCCACAGCTGTCTCTGCCACGGTAGATCCCAAGGCGATACGATGTAATACACTGTATCCGTTTCATCATTCCATCCGACAATAGATGTCACTGTAGAATTCCCTGGACTCAAATCTGTCGTTGCCAATGTATTGAAGTCAAACAGAGCTGCATGCGGAAACCTTTGGTCATTAAAGAGCATTGGTTGAATTTCAAGCATTCTACTTCCAGTGCTATCGAAATACGGATTCGGTATATCGATCCAACCATTTCTCTCCGTATGCTCTTGAATCATGCTGCATTTATCATTAATTAGATCACAGTTAATAAGAATGCTGACATTCTGTCTTCTATTCAACCAGAGAACTATCAAATTATGATCTGTTGCCCAGTTTACTCTGCCTAATATGTGATCTAGACCAATAACATCGACTGGAGCTGGTATGTAAAGGGGATCGCTTTCTATATTACTTAAATTGTAGACTCGAAGAGATACCACTGGGTTTGTGCGACCTACCTGACGACAGAAAAGGACATAAAAAACTTTAGTGGTTATTTTCATTAAAATCTCTCAACTAGGTTCTCAACACATTCACTCATGTTAGACCAATACGAATGTAACTTACCTTGGGATATTTAAACTGAACAAGTTGTGGATATTGGTTATCAATATCGCTGGGATTGCCGTAGTATTGGTAGATTGCGGACTCCACGTCTCTGTCGTCAAAGGAAGCTACGGCGAGATACGAATCGTTGGGTGAAAACCACAGCGCTTCGGGCGCGTTGAACACTTCCTCTGTAATATGATTCCAATTATAGATTAACAACGCTTCACGAATTTGACACTAGTTCGGTTTGTTATGGTTAGATAATGAATCAGATGTTCCTAATTTATTACTTCCACAATACGAGTCATTTAAATATGAATTAAGACTGCTTTATCAACGCTGACTGCAGCGTTTAGTTGCCCTTTAAAGATTCTGACTGACTCTTACAAGATTTGAGTGCATCAGTAATATGCGTTAATTAAGAAAAATCATTATTGGAATGAAGATGTTAATGGACATAAATAACGTAGAGGCCTTATTTGTCAAATATTACTTAATTATTTAATCTAAGTGTTTAGATTTCGTATTAAATACATTTTATGTATCCTAACTTTTGTGATAACTTTAACCAGTGTCTGTCGCGCTGTCACATGTTGAATTATTGCTGAAATTAAGTTAGAACAAAGTTTTAACATCCGCCCAACAAGCCGCAGCTTTACAGCGGGCTTCTAATCTCGTCAGCCTTTAATAACTATGCTGTACGCGGTTGCTATTATGTTATACTTTATTCAATATACAAGTAAGTTTTAAGTTAATTTTTTTATAATAATTACACATTAGCAGATTTTGATTAATTGTAAAAACATAGTTAATTTACTAATAATCTAAATAATATTAAGAGGAAGGATCTTTTATGTATTGAATTAACACAAAAACTACTCTCTCTCTCTCTCCGGATCGTTTCCTCATTCCTGAGGGTCGCGACCACTCTCCTTGGCTCTCTCTCGAAGGGTGTTTCTCCATTCTGTGCGATTCTCTGCGACATGTATGGCGTTATGAATGGTTGTGTTGAGAGTGGTGCATATTTGGTCCGTCCAACGCATAGGGCGACGTCCTTTAGATCTACAAAAACTACTAGTCCGAATTAAAAAAATCTTTCAACATTAGAAAGGTAATTTATCCGTTAGTAACATAGGCTATATTTTTTATTTCACGCGGACGAAGTCGCGAGCAATAGCTAGTATTAGATATATCCAAGACAAAAGTCTTATATCCATTAGTTCGGATTCGAAGCCATGATAATGCTACTAGTCTTTCATTTTCAAGGTAAGTTACATATTATGTTACTCCACAATATATATTTATAGTTTTGTAGGATTTTTGTCACATTCACATTTAAAGTGCAAAAATCTCTATCATTTTCCCAGGTCTCACTAAAAACGTAGTTAAAAATAACGTGCAATTCCTTAAAGAAAGTTGAAAAGACTTTTTAAATCCTTTGCTTTGCGGTACGTTTGCTTAAGAATCTTCAAGCGACGCATTTAGAAACGGAAACGGAAACGAAAAAATAGTTGACCAAGTTTTTATTTAGCAAGTCATAATAATATTTTAAATTATGTTTACATTTTAGAAATGTGACAAAAATGGAACATTATTTTTGTAGAAAAAATTAAAACATGTAAAATATACGTGTTAATTTTAAGTTATTTTAAGTATTTTCATTACTGTAACTGTTAGACAGTATCTGTACTAATATTATAAAGAGGAAAGATTTGTATTTTTGTATGTATTGAAATAACTCAAAAACTACTGGGCTGATTTTAAAAATTATTTCACCATCAAAAAGCTACGTTATCAATGAGTAACATAAGCTATTTTTTATTCATTTTTTTATTTTACGGGGACTCTCCGCGAGCAACAGCTAGTAACTTTAATATAATAATGCTTATTATTTTGTATGTTACATCTATAAAACGTTGTTTCTCAACATGTTTTGTTACACACGTGTGCCTGCAGCAACATCAATGACCTACCTTCGTATATCCAGTCAGTCGCCCCATGGTAGAGTTCCCCCGGGATGCCGGTGCTCGTTAGCGCGGTAACTATATGAGGACGGGCGACGTTAGGGATGTAGTACACGTTATTGTTCTCCACGTAGGCCAGAGCATCCCCCGCACCCCATACCACCACCTGCGTCCGCCCTTGCCCTATTTTAGTTTTAGTCCTAAAAAAACGCATAAGTACTATTTAAGATTTTACTAAAACTAATACAATATCACATTTAAATCTGTTTTGAAGTTGTTTCTGTTTCATGTTTAGTTAACCCTTTTCTATAAACTTCTAAGGATACTAAAATAAACAAACACCGTCGTCTCGTCTATCATAATTTAGTATATAAACATGAGCGTACTAACAACAAAATTCAAAACAAAAAATGTTGCATCAAATGTTTTAATAAGCTGGAACTGTATATTTTAATATTCAATATTTAACCATGACACTAATCATGAATTCATTTGTACTGAAGAGAAACTAAATAATGTTTTATTTAAAAGCGTATCCGTTACTAAAGTGTTCGTATATGCTAGTGTTCAATTTTATTAAAAACATAACATAAAAAGATTACAGTTTATTGCATTTCTCATTTTTTATTTTCAACTTAAACATTTTTTTAACTGTTTTTGGATTTAGCGTAATCAGTATGCACCAATACGACATTAAGAATAACGAGGCCAGAAAATAGTTACCAAATTCCGCAATATCGATTTAAAAAATAAAAGTAACCATCTATTTTATTTCCTCTTGTTGAAATTGGTAAAAAAAAAATATTTTTTATGGCAATCCATTAAGTAATTTAAAAAAAAACATTTCAAATTCACTTAAAAGAAATTGTTTTTTTAAAAAAAAACATACAATTTATTTAAGACCATAGTTAATTAAATTATCTCATAAAATCCGAGAATCTCAAACTGTTTCAAAGATCCAAAAATCGTTGAATGAAATTATTACCTAGTTATATTTTAACTCACTTTAGTTCGATGTCATAAACGTAATAGTCAGCTAGAGTCGAATGTCGGTACACCTGGAACAATGAAAACATACAGATTTAAATTACCATACTCTACTTTCCGAATTATATAAGTTACTTTCTTCTTGCTTAGGTAGTCAAGCGATAACTTAACAAAGATAAATAAAAATCCTCTCCAATTCCATGCAATGTTTTTAAAATGAGTTTGTGCTCTTACAATAATTACAAACAACAATAACTCCAGCTTTTCTCTACGTTTATTACCAAATAAAGGTAGAAATATTATAAACATCGGTTTCCGCTGCTAAATAGCTACAAAAACATTTTTTTGTAAAATATCCCCACAGTTACATTATGAAGAATATGAGTATGTCTGTACTCGTATAATTTTCCAATAATGTACTTTAAGGCCTTCATAACAACGTGACTAATTTAAAATTGGCCGCAATACAAATATTGGTATTTGCAAAAGTAGGCTCCTGTTTGTTTATATTTACCTTGACCTGCCATTTAACTATTACTAAGGCATCTACGATTTGTTAAAGGTCTTAAAGGATAGTAAAATGTTTAAAAGCTTTTAATTTTACAACGTTATTTAGTCCTATAAGCAGTCAAAAAAGTTGTACAGTCGCTAAAAATTAGACATTTTTTCCAAGGAATACCAAAAAGAGTTCACTAAAAATCTGAGTCTATTTATACATTAAATTACGACTTTTCGGTACAGGACAGTCAAAGAATTACTTTGTAGTTAAGGTCGAATGTTACTCAAGGTACAAAATAAATGGGTAGGAAATATATTTCCTCGACTGCATATAGTTAAATACAATTAAGTGTTCACTTCTCTTCAAGTGGACAATTCAGCAAGATTAAACCGTATGTGGTAAAACCATTACGTACCTTAGTCATGTTAGCAGCCAGCAAAAAATAATTCAAGTCTTTTGAGTACGACGACACAGCATAATGGTTCAAATTGTACTGCGAACAAAAGGTATTCAATTTGAATTGTACTGAATGACTGCAGATTACATTGTGGGAAGCTTTCTGGATTATTATCAGCCTCTCACCGCGTCAAATTACTCTCATGACAAAACATTGTTTTATTCTGCATCATAATAATACGCACGGATATCAATAACTTTGTGATAAAAAAGATAACTGTAAACCAAAATATACATTTCCAATACTTGCTTTAGCAATAATCAAGAGATTTCGCACATTTTTTTGTGGATACTTTCAAATCGGTAAGTATTTTGGTTTTAAAAATCCAATAAAACAAAAACGATTATTACTGACTAATTTTACAAGATAGTCTACACAAAGTTGAAATTCTAATAGGAAATAGACATAAAAATCTTAAGACACAATTATGAAGCAACGTGTTTTTTCTGTCGCCACTATAATAACGCGCCTGTGGTCGTCATTCTCGACCCAGTTCTACTTAGGCAGATCTTTAGGTTTATTAGACAATGTAAAACTTTCAAAAGACCTGCATGTCACAAGTCTTAGTTAAATATTGACTACTCTTATTGGTTTACTTAAATTGTTATACAATCTTTAAGAAACAGAGCAATAGTGATGGTAAGTAAATGACGACAGGCAGGGTGACCGCAAAAATTAAATCAAAACATTAAAACATTGTGCCAACCCTACATGACTGGTATAAGGCTAGAGAGATACTGAGTAACCATAGTAAGAATTACAATCAAAGGGATACAAGTAAATACAAAATATAAACTACTTACCCAGTCACTTTCATTTAATATAGTAACAAAAGTGTCAGTAACCGCGTCATATTTTCTAAAATCCTTATGATGTTCTCTTACTATATATTCTGTATCTGAAAATAAATAAAATGCATTATAACATTGATTGAATAGCATAATATTACCTTCCATTTAAATAAAAAAGACGGAGATAAAGACAAATAGATACGTATTTTATAATTGACTGGTCTTTCCTTTCTTGTGCATGGAAAAATAAACATTGTAATTGTTCGGGAAATACACGATTTAAAAAATTAGGTTAATTCAACATGAGTCAAACATCGTCCTTCAAGGAAACATTGTAACGGATCTTGTAGACTCACAAAATGCATTCCTTCGCGGGTCATAAAAACTCACAAGCGACTTAAATCGTTACATACAGTTATATCGAGACATGCGATATAAAGAATTCAATTCAATTCCTTTTATATTTGGTATATCAATTTTATACTGACATAAAAGTAATTGCTTATCATATATTTATTTATGTACGCTTTTTATTAATGAATAAAAGGTTGATACGAAGATGATATGTAGGTAAACGACTGCAGTTAACTTGCATGTTTCAGAACGAGTTTAGGACCAAAGAGAATGTTTTCAAGTAATTTTAACATTAATAACATTAAAAGTACTAAAAAAATTAACCAATAGCCGCATAAAATAAAGCATCTGCACCTCTTTTTTCAGGGTAAATATAATTATTATAATATACAAGTGTTTTAACAAATCCACGAAAGTATGTCAAGATCTTGACAAATTGAATTAGCATAAACCCATATAATGTAAAACGAAAGATGCTTCAACATGTAATATCCATTAGCAACACAACTTGAGAACTTATTTGATAACAGTCAAAAAATAAATAAAACATTGATAAAAACACAATCGTTAAATATAAACAGCTATAAGACATGTTTTAGAAACCGGCTTTTAACTGTAACTGAAAGTTCGTGGTTACGTTAAAACTTAGACATCCGTGGTTTTGTGTATTACAATATCTAAAAAAAACACTTACCTGAGATCCAATTTATTTGCACCCTTTCTGGATAAAAATCGGCTTGTAAAGGCACGATTTCTTCCAAATTGAATGTTTTAGGTACAAACGGCGTGTAGAGGGAAGACTCGGTGAGGCAGCCCATCAGTGTTAGTGACAACAATATTACAAACGTGCGCGCCTGTAATAAAAAAATATCAAAACATTGTCATGTTAGGTTATAAAAAATTAGATTTCATAAATCGTTTAAAAATTCAGTACTTAAGACTGTTAAGTGAAAAAAAAAGATCATCCTTATATCCCTGATCCTGATGTGGTTTATTTATTAAGCATTGTTGTGTAAATAGGGCGAGTTTTAATATATACAGCAGCAGCAATTAATCTTAACTAGCTTTCGCCCGCGACTAAAAAAAAAAACAAAAGTAAGTAGCCTATGTGTTCTTTCTGACTACCCTTTACATCTATACCAAATTTTATCGAAATGCGTTCAGCCGTTTAGGTTACAAACTCTAACAAACATCCATCTATCTAAACTTTCGCATTTATAATATTAGTATGAAGTATGATTACCAATTAAATAGTAATAAAAATCTCTTATCGTCTGGCTAGCGATAAAAATGTAGATAATAGCGTATAATAGAAACGAGACATAAACTTTCTTTTTTTAAGTCTTTTTAAATTTACTTTACATCATAATCCTGTCCTTGGAAAGCCCCGGTCGTGCGATATCGTGCAAAAACCACAATGTGCGCATACGCAAAATATACAGACCCGTATTTGTCATAGTTTATTTCGAGTTTTAGGAAATCTGTAATCGGACTGAGTAACTTTATTTTTATTTATATAAGGAAAATATTTGGAAAAGAACCAGGACCTTGTGGCACATATTAAAGTAGAAACGTACTTTATAGCCAATTCGATGGTACCCATTACTTCGTCCACGCGATATTTAAAAAAAAGTAGTGAAAGAGACGATCTTGTACGGGAAGGTACGCGCGAGTAAAATAAATAAGAAATAAACCAAAACTAAACAACTTTTAATAAAATTTACAAATTAAAAAATATATGTACAATTCAGCCTAGCGTTGTGACATCTGATCGAACACTGCTTCAAATATTTACAAAAGAATTAATAAAAAAAATATGCATTCTTATTTTAAAAAAAGGATTAAAAATAAAAATACAAAAAGGATTATTGCATCGCCAACAAGTAGCCTATGCATTTTTTCAGACTATGTTCTACATCTATGTCAAAATTTTAGAGATATCCGTAGAGCCTTCTATCTAAACGCATTTGTAATATTAGTAAGATATTACTACGATGGTAAATTAAATATTAACATCGTGAAATAGATTTGTGAATATAAGATACTAACAGCCGTAGTATTTTTGCTAACAAATTTATTGTATGCAAACAGTGGAAAAGATGACAAAGAACACAAAGAATATACGCACAACGACAATGTTCTGTTTGTTTATTATTTATAGTATGCAAAATAATTAATGTAATCCTAAATATTTCTATTGTTTTCCACAAAGCTTTGTTTAATCAAAGATACTTAATTTTATGGAAGAATTCATTATACTGTTTATGTATGCACGTCACATTACAGACTTCTTTTCATCAAATTGGTATGACATCTTTATTAGGAACTAAACCTTTACCAAATATGCCTTCAAAAATCCTTAATAATGGACTGTTAGTAAATTTTGACCAAAAGTTAATTAGTTGTCCTGATCAGTTGAATCAGGACCCAGACTATTGAACTTTTGCATAGACATCCAGACTTAAACTTATGTCATAAATTCTCAGTTTTCCTTTATTAAAATTCACACTTAGAGCAAATACAACGTTTGGTTGTATCGCCAGTATGAAATAGATTTGAACGCACAACTAAGGGCTTTGAGCAACATTTAATGAGGACAACTGGCTAACCAATCGCAGAGTTTATTCGAACATAAGCGCAATATTGCGACGGCCGGACCACTCTATATCAATTTCCTTTGTCATGTTCCAAAACTAGATTATTTCTTGTAAACTAAATTTACTACTACTTGAGTTAATTATAAAAAAAATTAAGTAAGGTTAGATTTGAGTTCCAACTGTTATCTATGTTTTCTTTCAGAAAGAATGTAATTATTATGTGTATAGTTATGGATTACTAAATGTTAATTAAGAAATGTTTAGAATTTCCTCTAAGGCTTTCGTATCAGGAAATCACACATCAAGGTCAAAATACAATAGTAACTAACTAATTTATTCCGCGTGTAGTGCATAGATAACAAAATTTCGTTAATGTACAAATTTCATACAAAAAAAAGTAAATAGATTTACGTAAAGACGGTTCAGTATTGATTACCATTAAATTGTGAAACACGCGTACACTCTCAATATTGCAATATCCTAGACTTTGCAATGCTGAAATATATCTAATTGAATAAAATGACAAACTTCATACATAAATATACGTTTTTTTTTTCGGTTCAGATCATAGACAAGTTATGTTGCTTAGAAAAAGAAATGTTAGTATTTGATTTAATTATTAAATTAAAAAAAATAATCGATTCGCAGGTAAATTTTTTTAATTATATATTTATGTTTACCTATTCAATAAATCAAAAAGATAGGCAAATAAAGTATTGGCACGTAAAGACCGTACTTTAAATTATTTTACACTTTACTGCAGGGTTAAAAGGATTTGTATTGTATGTCCATTCCCTGGGCATTTTTTTGCCTAGGTCGTCGCTAACACATTTATATTTTATAATGGACTGTAATATAACCTGTGATTAAGGTATTAAAATTATTTTATCAAAGGCAAGGGAATAAGATTAAGCAATAATTTTAAATAGCAATTTTCAATTTAACAGTATTCTAAAAATACACTTTAAGTTTTAATAAACAATTTATTTGCATCAAAGGTACTAAAACGTTATCTCTTCTATTAATGTCAAAGGCTAAATATACAATTAAATAATATTTTATCGCAGAATTTGTCGGTACATTAACATCAATAAACACAATAAACACAAATAATACTGAGAAAAATTAAGTTACAGTAAAAGTGTTGAAAGAGAAAATGTCCTAAACACCTAATACTAGAGAGGGTCATGTTCCAGAGTAGATTGGACCACACAATTATCTGCTCCACAACAAAATAACATTGAAGTCAGTTAGCCCTGCCTATGAGTATTGTAAAATACTCGTAAAATCAAAAGTAAATGATTTAAATTTAACGCTATAAAAACCGTAAAATTAGTTCCATTCGCTCTTACAATTTTTACTGAACGTATTCCAACTTACCATATTACGATATAATAAAATTAGTCACGGGATGAGCACGAGATCTCTTGAATGAGAATTAAACGAGTAAATTAGAACGTCTAAACATCACTAAATCACAACGCACGGGCGAAGAAAATTTCGCGCAACCAACTGACAAGCAGCCCGCGAGACGCGCGAACACTCACTGACACAATCACACAATCAGTCACAGACTAAAAGACTAAACCTAAAATGCGCGCGCGCATTACCACTCACGAGCACAATGAAACAAGCACAAAAACAAAACAGGTTTTCAACAACCTATAGTGAATTTTACAACCAGGTCAAAAGCCAACAAATCTCTTAAGCCTCAATTGCTACAGCAATGATGCATTATTTCATAAACAGTTAAATAAGTGAACAATCAGTTCTGATAAATTATGCTTAAGAATATTTACAATTAAAATAATATAAGCCACGAGTTTACCATTATCATGTTTACTAATAAAACTAGTTTTACATACATCTTTGACTTGATATCCAGCCGATATTTGTACAAAAGTATAGACGTACCTATGTACATTGTGGTCATAATTATGGCATGTGAACTCCGGTTCCATGCGCCCTGACAGGATATCGCTAAATATAGCATTCGCTTGCACCATCGTCAATATTGAGTTAATAAGATATGACAGAGGAATTCAGGACGCACCGCAGCTATGGAGCGTTCGACCGTTAGCTCACGAATTTGACCTTTGCTGTTTAATGCACAGCATATGAACTTTCTTTGCCAAGCAAACATCTACACAGATAATATAACACGAACCTCAGGTCTACAACCTGACATGACATCCTGCCTTTGAATTTCATACAAACTGCCCATGCATCACATCAGTAAAAATAGATGGGTCATTTTATATCAAACTGGTCGCTTAGTGATAGACGTATATTCATTATCTGGGCTGCGAATCAAACTAAGGGGTCAGAATAAATTGTTTGAAGGACATGTGAAATAGCCACTTGTCTAGAAACGAGGTCTTTGCTCAATAATAGTAATAAAAACCTTTTCATTGTATACTAAGAGTTTTAGTAACAGTCGAAAATTTTGTCTTTATTCAATCAAGTTTCTGGGAGTTCCATAGATTACGTTAAACGCGTAAGTAATGGGTACATTTTTCTAGATACTAACAGACGTTACATAGTAGATGCGGTCTTTGTCCTCTCACAAGGCTAACAAGATTCCTGTCCTTGAACTTCTATGTCTGGATGAGGATTAGACAAAGATATATGAGGTGATAATAACATTTTTAGGATACACACTTTGAACATTGCAGTATTATGGTGAATCGAACATTTGAAAGGTGTTGTATAACACGTGCTGACATAACCACGAACTGGCGCGAGTCTCGTCATTACTTACGTCACAGTATTCACTTCATAGTTAAGCAGTGCCAACGACCAGACGAGCACCAACACCGCTTCGATACAAATTTCAAGGTCGCCTGGGAAACAAGTTCAACACTTTTTTTTTATCGGAATTTGACAGGTTCTATAAAAATATAGATCACTTGTACCGCTAATTAACATGATGACCTATAACATTTTTAAATGATCTATATAGTCTTTGAATTAATTAAGAAATAAGAACAAAACAGGATTTTTTGAGATTGATACAGGTTATGAGAATATATTTTAAAAAGGATACAATAAATTAGTATTTATGGTATTAATGACATTTATTAAATTTATTAATCTATGGTATGTTGTAATTTTTCTTACAAAATAAGATTCACGGTTTATAGTTTGCGTTTTAGAAAACCTACACTTATTCAAAAATTATTTAATAAAATTGAAATCTACCATTATTTACCTTAAATTACCACCCCATACATATATTACCAATCCAACCTATTACCTTTAAAAATAATATATGTTATATTTTTTAAAGGTGAATAAAATACAAAAGCAATAATACCCACTGTCAAGTTGGACAAATCAAGCTCAGGTGAAAATTGTTTAAGGTAACTTACGTTGTCATGTACCCTTATCATTATAATGGGGTTGTTAGTTTTTACTACATGAAATTTGTTAATTTATTTAACTGCTCTACTTTTTTTTTTAAATATAATCTATTTAACCAGCCAGAATGCGTACGAGACTTGAAAATGTGATAAAAAAAACATACAGACGAATCGAGTACTTCTTTCTTTTAGGAAGTCGGTCAAAGATTCAGAAAATTTACGTTAAAAGTAACATAACTACGTACACTTTTCATTTAAGAGGATTTTGCATTAATAAAATATGTATAATTATAACCTTATTTAGTTTATCGCAACATCTAACTGTACTAATATTTTATACAAAAAACACAAAAAGAATTCGTCAAGCAAATCTTATACTTGTATATTTTTATACATCACATATTCCAAACTTTATTTTTATACAAGATTCCCATTGAATTGGGAACGTGTGCGAATGACTTTGTTTGGTTATTCTTAATTGATAAGTCACGTTCCTGAGTCCGGATACGAATTAAGATAAATGACTTGATTATATTATCATATAAATCATTACAACTATAATATCTCGTGTGCCTAATATCTTGAAGACATTCTCAATAAAGTATTTTCATATTTTCGCACATCTGTGACGTCTACTGGATAAAAATGTTCTTTCTATGTCCAAGCATTCATCAACCTGAGTCCAATTTTTTTTTAATTAATATTTTTAAGTTATTGGTTATATACATTTAAAAATATACATGTATTTTTATCAACGTATCAGTTCAATCTACAACAGACTGTATACAGACTTATTGTATAATCGAAATCGTTCATATCGCCTTTCACTTTTGAAGCAGTTTGAGGTTCCGGTCCTTATAAAATAATTTTATATACAGGAAAACAATCTTATGTAATGTTAATAAAAGCAATTATGTAATTTTAAAATAAGTGATGTGTTCCTTGGTTATATTATTGTAATAATTGAAGTATTCAATTGTTCAAAATTTAACTGTAATTTTTAAATTTGGAGTTTATCATTCGATTTTAATAGTTAAATTGTTTAAAGAAAAGGCATTTAAAACGGGCAAGATCACTGCAAACATTTTCACAATCTTTACAAAATCAAAAGGCGCCTTGACTTTAGATCTTTTGTCCTTTACAGGTAAAGAAACTTTTTAAGTGGCTTACATTAACATCTTTTGGGCTACTTAAGCAATGCCTTATAAAAAATCTACTGGGGACTTTTTGATATATTTTCTCATGGCACTCTTTGAGATACGTGATGAATAAAATGTTTGTGTATCATAGACGTAGAGAATTTAAATATTTGAATCGTCTGTAAATAACATGGTCCGCTAACACAATTCGAAACGCTACGTAGAACACAAAGCGCCAAATACGCATTGTTATTGTAGAATTCATTATTGAGTTTACAAAATAAAACGTCAATATAGTATAAAATATTTTAATTGGTTATTAAATTACATTAATTAAAATTCAACCACAAACACGGAGAAAAACAAGTTTTTGTACAGTTATAAAATTTTCAGTGAACAAACTGGTTATTTGATTAAAAAGGTTTTTTTTTATATGTAGGTTACATCTGTCTATAGCTGCTGATTAAACAACATTTATACTCTGTTGGTCTAGTTTTTAAATCTTTGGGTCAAATTATCTTTTAGCAGGCCAGAAACACACTATATTCGGGCCTTTCAAAATAAATTCCACAATCATGAGTTTAGCTGCAAATCTATTTATTAACTTAATTTGTACAAACAGTAATAACTTAATGAAGTTAAAAATTAATTTTGCTCTTGTGGCATAGCTATACATTTCTCCCAATAACGATTCATAGTTCCGTATCTATGCATATTCACTCCGGCCAAACTGTGCGCTTCATCTGGATAAGACTGTAAAAAAATTTAATATTAAATGAAAAGAATATATATAAATTCCCTGGCTTTAAATTAAAACTATTATAATATTCAAACGTTATAGAGGCTCGAGGATACTACGCATAAGTGTCAATTGTAAAAACGCATTGCATCTCTTCCTCCCGCTATCTAAAATTCTGTTGCACTGTCTCATACAAAATTTCGATCCGCTATAAATTGTGCATATCACTGTACTGTAATAAAAAAATTAATTCACCATCTCCATGCTCTTTTCATGATCTCAATTAAAATTCTAATTTCAAGACTAGCTGTGTATAGCAACATTAATATTTAGTTGACATTTCCTTCTTACATAAATTCGTCTTTTTTTTTAATCGGCGATATTTAAAACTAGTTACCATAAATCGTTAAAAATTAAAAATTATTAACAGTTTTAACGCCAATGGCATTAACTCAATGACATAGCGTAAAATGTGGTTGTAGATTTGACATTTTTATTTTATTTTTTTGTCAAATTTAGTCATTCCAAGTGAAAAGAAATGAAATATAAAAGTATAAACTAAAAATTTTATATGCATTCACAATTTCACGCGCGTGCGATTTACGCATGCTTGAGTTCAGATCTAGTCATTATTAAATATGTGACTAAAATCTCGAATTTATAAGAAAAGAATATCACACTATCTCATTGAAACGCGTAAATATAATTTTCTAAATCGCTTGAGCGACTCCTAGAAACTTATCGAATAATATTTATACGTGATTGCTCGTGACTTTGCCTGCGTGAAATTAATAAATAAAGCCTATACTAGTTTTCGTCCCCGTCTCCGTCCGCATGGAAGTAAAAAGATAAAACAAAAGACTATGGTTCTTCCAGACTATCCTCTACGTCTATGCCAAATTTCACCGAGATCCGTTCAACCGTTAAGGCTACAAACTTTAACAAACATCCATCCATCTAAACTTTCGCATTTATAATATTAGTATGAAGTATGATTACTCACAGATAAATTACCTTTATCATATTAAAAAAATTTTCGAAATCTGCCCAGTAGTTTTTACGTGAATCGAATACATACAAAAATACAAATCTGTCTCTTTATAATATTAGTATATAGATTTACTGCTGCATACTCTATTTAACAGATTTCATTACATTTTAAATGTCGCATTTTAAATAAACAGACCCATTTCGCTGCTAATGAGTACTAATTATTCGACTGATAAACAAATCGATCTTGATGTTTCAAATTGTTAGTACTTCATTTAAAAAGTCAGTTTATTTTCTATACAAAATATTCAGCATGATAAATAAATGCTATACCACAAAATAAATGTATATAGGAAACATATTATTAATAATACTACAAGATTTTCCTGTCCTATTTCCATCCTTACCCCTATTTCCGGTTGATTTTTCTTCTCATTTTACTCAATACAAAAAAAGATTTATACGATTCCCTATCTCTACAGTACTGTTACTTGAAACCCAGAAAAAATTATTAATGCAGACGAAATAGACAATAGCTAGTATATAGGACTTTAGTGTATAAAGTGCAGTGCCAAGACGAGACAAGATCACGTCGAGAGCCAATTTGAGAGCCGTCTTGAGACACTACAGCAAATAGGTGAAGGAGGACGATGAAAGGCAGTGGAGATTAAAAATCTGATACACGGTTTTAGTAACGGAAAATGTAAAACTTTAAAAACTATCATTTACAAAATAAAACGCGTGATTTACTATAACGTAATAGAGACGAAAGATTTGTATTTTTGTCGAATTAACGTTATTTTGTGCCGAAATAACTCAAAAACTACTGGGCCGATTTCATAAGTTCTTTCACCACTAAAGCTATGTTATCAGTGAGTAACATGGGTTTTTTAATGTTGAAAAAATCTTTAAAATCGGCCAATAAAAAGAAATAAGATCTACTAACTACTAATGAAGCAAGTCTAAGTCAAAATTGGTGTGTAAAAGTATTTTCTCTATGGATTACTACAAGACAAGCCATGTAAGAGACTGTAATAAGAATAAAGTGTTGTGTCAATTCCCGATAACATTTTTGTTTAACCCCAATTTCCACTTCGTAATTAATCGCGTCCGATTTTTGTTAGTTATGTATTGTATTTCATATCAATTATTCTTTACCATGGACCATTTACCATGGATATACCCCTATATGTTTAGCACAAACATTTTAATACTATAATAAAAGTAATAACCATTTGCTCGAAGGGTATGTTGAGTTCCTGCAGCGCCCGCATGAGCTTGGCCGCGTTCTGGTAGTGCACGTTGTCGTCAGCATTGCCGTGCATCAGGTAGAAGTCGTGTCCGCGCAGCTTCTCTGCCAGTAAAGTCACGTCCCCTGCCTCGTACCCTGACAGGTTATCCTCCGCTGTCGGTAGCCCCATGTAACGCTCCGTGTACATCGTATCTAAAAATATGTTCTTTATTTTATCAAACCAACTATCGACTGAGACTTTTTCAGTGTGAAATTAAAGGAATAATTAAGTAGTATTCTGTGTCTTCCAGACTATGTTCTACATTATTCTGGAGATACGTAAAAACAAACATTCATCCATCCATCCATCCACAACAGTTAATTTATGTCAAAAGAGGACGCATGACAAAACTAACGTTTATTACATTTACATAAATGTTTTTTTCGTGTAATTAGTACTTACTGTAATAGAGCCATGAGGTGACGGGGGCGGTAGAGACCCCGCACTGGAAGAGATGGTCATCATCATGCACCAACGTGAGCAGCGTGGCGTACCCGCCGTAGCTGTGGCCCCAGATGCCTACGCGCTGCCGGTCGATGAACGCATAGCGGTCGAGCACTTGTCTACAATCAAATTCACTCTATACGTATTGAATAATTACCTAACAAACTACATTCGTATTTCCTACTTAATCATTTAACTAGCTTTTGCCCGCGACTACGTTCGCGACGAATTAAAGAATGCTTAGAGCCTGTCCTACTTGTAAATTGTGTGATAACAATCCAACGTGTAAAATGTGATGGAAATACAGGATTTTGTTACCTTGCCAGTGACGTCATTTTTAAGCTGTCTGATTTTATCAGCCAGTGGTGGGCCAGACTCTTAGTTACCTATATGTTCTTATGGGCATTGTTCTACACCTACCAACTATTGACATCCGTTGAGTTTATAGATATATTCTAATAAACCATCCATCATGAACTATTTAATACCCATAAGATATGATAAAACTATTCTTCGATAATTGCTATTGTTTTATTTTAACCTACATACTTAATGGTTTCAACAATGACCATAAAAAATCGTATAACCCGCATAATAAACGGTTTTAACGTTTACAATATACTGTACTAGCAATTAATAATATATTAAATTAATTTCACCTTGTCTTAGATTATGTATGGACGATAATCGTAATGGTAAAGTCGTATCAATTTATTCTAGTAAAGTATACCTTAATATGACAAAGTGGTCCTCAACTTCAACAGTTCCCAAAGCGTTGTTGAGAGAGTATAATATGTCCTGGCCGTTGAGACCGGAGCCACGGCCATCAGCCAACATATAAATTGTATTGCGGCTTGTTGTCAAATACGAGAAGTAACCTAAAAAATAGAACACGCAATTTAAGAAAAAATTGAATCGTTAAACAAGTATGAAAGAAGAAACATACTTACCAACAGTGAAAGTATCAAATACAGTATTTGTGTTAGGACCAGAGTACACGTAATATATCATCGGGTATGTTGTGTTGGTATCATTAATGTCCAAGCCGGGAGGTAGCCAGAGACGAACTGGTGCAGGGTAACCATTTTCCAATGGCACTGTGAATATCATGCTATTCGGTCGGATTTTTTCTGTCAGACGCTCGCGAACTATAGCATTGTCTTCCCAGGTGAATAGCACTCGATTATTCTGTGAAAAAATACAGGTGTATTCCGAAATTTCATGAATAATCCAGTTAACCAGTATTGTTCACTTATCGTGACCAAATATGCATTGATGAAATGTTGAAAGAGAATTATTCATACCAAAGGGTCAACAATGTATGTGGCGGAGGGTTCATTGGTGGAGGAGCATGTGATGGTGAGGTAGGAGCCGCCGCGGCTGGCGGTGGCGGTAGCCCAGGTGCAGCGGCCGCCGTCCGGCAGCTGAATGTTGCAGCTGAGGCATTCAGCGCGCGCTCCCGACACGTGCACCTGCGATTGCCACGGTGCACCGGCCACCGTGCGCGTGTAGTAACTAAACACAGAAGTTAGTTAACGATTTGTACTATCATCAAAAAAGGAATAAAAAGATCTGCATACTGACTAGGACAAATTATCCTCATCCATGCCAACGTAATTATTGACAGTAAAACCACCGGGAGTAATAGAGCTGGATATGATCTGTCCATTTACGCGGATGCTCACGTAGAGGTGTTGCCATATTTTACCATCCGCCTGCTCGAGGGACCATCTAGTGGAGACGAAGAAATCACCATTTCTACTGAAGCGAGGCAATGCAATAGGAACCCAACCATTTGGCTGCTGACGGTGTTCTTCCTGAATAAAAACAAACACAATTAATAAATGTATCCATCCTGAAAATCTTTAAAAAATGATGAACATACCTCACAAAATCCAGTATCAACATTGCAAATCCTTAGCACAGTATAATTCTGTCGTCTGTTAAGCCAGTGTGCAGCAACTTCGTTGGCTGTGGGCCACAGCACGCCACCCAGGATGTGGTCTTCCGTGACCGCAGTCGGCGGGGACAGGGTCTCCCAACGCACTTGGTTCGTAATTACGAGATCCGTCAAATTCACCAGACGCAAGTTAACTGTGGGGTTAGTACGACCAACCTGAAAAAATTGAATTCTTGACTCTACGTTGTAATGTACAAAAAGGACACTTATTTAACAGGAAATGTTTTGACAATGATCATAGTTTGATCGGATAAAAGACTGCAAAAACTTTGACACTTAACCTTGGAGTAAACAAAATAGATATTAGTTACCTTAGGGTACTTCAGATCAAACAGTTCTGGATAAAGATCATCAGGGTCAGTCTTATCTACGAAGTAATAATACGAATATGCCTCGACTTCAGTGTCATTAAAGCTGGCAAATGCCAAGTACGAGCCATCGGTGGAGAACCACGTCGCTTGTCCAGTATACATCACATCCTCTGTAAAAATCACCAAAAAATACAATAATTGCCAAAATAAAATAATGTATGACTTAGTGAGGATATTACGTTACCTTCGTATACCCAATCAGTGTGGCCATTGTAAATAACTCCCGGTATTCCGTCACTGGTGATTTGTATAGCTTGTGCGGAATCCTCAGGGAGATAGTAGACGTTATTGTCCAAAACATAGGCCAGAGAATGACCACCGCCGAAAATACATAACTGAAGACGCTGATGGTTTGCAATATATGTTACGTTTCTAAAAAAAAGGTCAATTGAGAGGAGATACATAGATACTCAATACCCTAATTTCCTAGCATTTATAGATATTTTATATCTACTACTAGTAACTTTCGCCCGCGACTCGGTCTGCGTGGAATTAAAGGAAACAAAACTGAGTAGTCTATGTGTTCTTCCAGACTAACCTTTACGTATATTCATCGCCAAATTTCATCGAAATCCTTTCAGCCGTTTAGGCTACAAACTCTAACAAACATCCATCCATCCATCCATCTAAACTTTCGCATTTATAATATTAGTGTGATATAAAAAAAGCCTTACCCGGTAGCTATTTCATAAAGGGCGAAACGAGCTGTTGTGGAATATCTGTAAACCTGATAACGAAATATAATATCGAATTTAATTATATTATTGTTGATATAAAATGTGATAGGAGTTACCTATACATTTTCCATCAATTTAATTTACTAGTCTCAAGGAGCATTCGTGAAATAATATCATTTATTGTGGCTGAAAATCTAATACAAATAATCACTAAACTAAATTTTCAATTCCTAATTATTACGAATACCGCTACATAATATACAACAGATAGATTAAGATAATTTTACAGATAACTTTATCATTATATGTTTTACTACACCGTGATAAAACTATTTATTATACATGAATTAAACCTCGTATAATTTGTATATATCTTACATTCCTATCAATATCAATTAAAGTATGAAAAAACTAAAGTAACATTCCCATTTTAAGACTTCACGTTGCACTAAATAGTTACCTCATTAACACATTATGTTTTTAATTTAAAACATATATGTTGATTATTGTGCATTGTTTTAAATTAATATTGACTACCAGCTTATAATTCACAATAAAACAAAGGTTCCTAGTAGAATGAAGCCTTAATTACATATAGATACAGTTAATGAAAATTTTTAAATAGACATATACTTACAGATTGAACTTCACTAGGCGCTAAAATGTATTGTCTGTCTGCGGATAATATAGGATTACTGGTGTTCAGGAAAGCCTGAAATATTACGATAAATAAGAGCACGAATTATAATTGACTAACATAGCTTAATGTAATTATGTTCTTCGTACCATCAATTCTCCTGACACTAAAACACTTCGGTTTAGTGTCGTAACGTCAAATACGTATATACCAGGCTCTCCTGAGATTGTGTAAGTGAACTCCGTGTCTAAAATAGATAGGAATTATATACAATCATCAATCCGTTTCAATCAAATTAATAATGTATTTGCATTAACTTCTCATCTACTCAATCATATTATTTCACAATAATCTCTACCTTGTATTATGGAAAAAGTATCGGCTCATAGTTGCAACAATTACCTGAAATCCATGTTCCATTAAATGCCCTCTGCGCAAATTGGCCTCTTACGAATTCTTCCAGAGTAAATGGGCTCTGCGCTACCGCGAATGCCACCAACACAGCCCAAACAAACCACGGACCTCGTAACTAAAATATTAAGCTAGATTTACATCGAGGCGTCTAAAGTCTGTAGGATGTTGAGCCACGAACGACTAATTACAATGCCCTTAATTTTCCCCATCTTCAATAAGACCATTTTTTTATATTTCCCAGCACCATGTACCTACATGTTTGAACAATTTTAGTTATAAGCATTATTACCTATTGTTCGTTATTCCCTGGCTCTTAGTCTATGTGAAAATTAGTGATTAACAATAACAATTTGCATTAACTTACCATTCTGATTATATAAAATTCTTCTATCTAAATAAACAGCGGTTGACGGTTTTGATCCGCCAACGCGACTGTTCTCAAATAATCTACCATAAAAGTGCTTACTCTTATCCCGCTGATAACCTACTATCTATTGATAATGATAATTGTTGAATTTTTATAATCATTTTAATAGGTCGATTTATATCATTTACCTATTACATTTTTGTAAGAACAATATCTTGAAGTTCCTAATCTCATAATTTGCGTACTGTTGTATTTATCTAATTACTGTGCATATATTTTTATCACTAGACCATGTTTTACTACTCAGAGGATTCAATCCCCTATTTTTGCCTTTTTATATTGAACCTGATTTCTTGTTTAAGTGTAGTTTACCATAGACATAGTTTACGATAAAATTTTAAGCTTTAAAAGTTATAAAAAAAATCTTTATCTGGTTTTTAGTAATAATATAATGGATAGAGATAAACACGTATAAAAATATTGCCATGGTTATTCCCTTTATAAGTAGTAAACGTTGTAGATATATAAGGTAAGATTAAAAATAAAAACGACGAAACGTTTGTCGGAAATCCTTTATTAAAACCAAAGGAATGGATTTACAACACATACAATACTGTCCCTCATACCTTTATAAAAGTCGAGGATCTATCCTGGCTACAAAACTATTTTCAATTTAGTGCTTCCTAAATGATGAATCCTTTCATATTCTCCTATTATCGGGACTTCCATAATGTTTAATTTGGGTATATTGCTTAAATTTACATTCGCCATAGTCTCCATGGTTCACCGTAACTGCCGAAGAAAACTTTGCAATGTCCGCATCTTCATTCAATATCAATTTTTCAGATGTTTCCGCAGTGAGGATTCGCAACAAACCGATGCAACCAGTTACTTGTAGCAAGTTATATGATTGCTTGATGACTGGAACGAGGTCAAAATTTAACAAACGTCGGTTTCAACACATTGATTGTCTTCCAGTGCGATTCCGTTACATCTCATGGCAGCGAGCCCCCGCTCGCCGCGCGACCTCGTTCGCGGGACGACGATCAAAATCATTGGATTTCCTCCAATCTTGCCTTTCTATAACATTTTGTGTAAAATAAATCCAACCGTTCTCTTGACATTATCGTCCTTTAAGGGTCGTCAATATTCTTTAAACCTAAGCTTATTACATAAATTATAAACAAAATACTCATTTATGAAGCCAACAAAAATTCGACATAAAATTGACCGCTGCAAAATTCTGAAAGAAATTACTGACAAATGACAAAGTATTAAAAATGTATGATTGTTAGTGTGTGTTAATGTGTAAAATTGTGTGTTAGGTGTGAGTGTGCCTGTGAGTGTAGTGTGGGACGGACCATGCTAATGTCTGCGGTGCGAGCCGCGGCGCAGTTCCTGCAGCCGCCTTTCGTGCTCGGCCATATGCTGACGTCTTTGCTCCTCCTTTATTGCAATCTGAAAACATTAAAAATATATATTACTTAAAACAGTTGATAAAAAAAAATAAATCTAATCTCCTTTCATATAGCCTTAGCTTACCGTTTCAGCCGACAGAGGCAACCAGTAAATGCATGGAGTGGTTTTAGTCTTTTTGAATAGATCATCCAATAGTTTTGCGGGTGCTTCCTCTTTCTTCTTAAATTTCTTTGCTAAAATTTAATAAATAAATAATGTAAATCTTCTGGTACATTTTATAATTATAATTATAATGTACTGTGTAAAAAATTTGAATACCTGGTTCAGGACTCCTTTCAGGTGTATGATGTCTTCTTTTTTCCAGAAGCCGTTCGTCTTTTTGTAACCTATCTTTGTCTTTATCCTTGTTTTTGTCATTTTTGCCTAGATCCCATTCGCGCGTAGTCTTACGCTCCCATGGCCTTTCCTGAAACAGTAATAAAATTATGACTTTTAGATAAATAAAGATTGCTATAAAGCAATATTACATTCTATAAAGTAACATAATAACACACTAGAAAAGATATGACAAGTATTTTACATACCAATTCTCCCTTTTCTCTTTTCATATCTTGTTCTCGCAGCCAATCCTCTACTGTGCCGGGTATGCTTGTCACTTTGTTGTTCTCATTTTCTTCATTATTCTTTGCTTGGTCAAAATCTTCCTGAGTAGAAAAATCTACATGTAATGTTTTAGGATTTGACACTGGCCATGTCACTCCATGAAGAGCATGTCTTGTTTCTACTGCTTGACTGTAAAAAATAAACATAGTTATTAATTTATTCTTTAAACAATGAAAAAAAAAAATCACTGAACTCAACAACACTTACTCTTCATTTTCATATATGACAAAACATTTTGATTTAATTTTATCAATCCAGAAACCATTTTCAGTTATCCGTCCAGTTCTTTGCAGTAAATTCCTCAGTTGTGATAATGTAAATGGCCTTACCAAGTTAGTTATATACAATATATTAGACTGTTTATGTTTCGGGGGGCTCGGAGGTCTTATCACTGCAGCATTTTCAGAATCCTTGACAATAGAGATCTTCCTACTTGAAGTTAAATTATTTATTTCTTTAACTGGCTTGTTAACCTCAGTTTTTTCTTGATTTCTTTTAAGCTCAACGTTTTCTGTGTTGTCAATAACAATTTTAGGCAATATTGGTCTCTCTATCTTTTCTGCTACCTCAAATCGCTTTTGTTTCTTTTCTTCAATAACCTCTTCAAACTCCACTGGCTTCACGTCTGGTATTATTTCCTTAAGCACATCTGTAGAGATTGTTATTGACTTTTGCGTAGTCAATTTAGGACGGGAACCCCACCTACGTTTTCTATTAATAACAATATTTGAATTAGTACTTGCTTCAGTATTCACTTGTGAAGATTCCGATCGTTCGGGAACTTTTTTCAGAACAGCTGCATTTTCACTTTGTTCTTGAGATGAACTTTCCTTAACTAAATTATCCATTTGTGCTACAACATCAGGTTCATTAGTTGACAATTTTATTTCATTGTGAGGTGGCTCTCCATTTTCCTTAACACTTTCCACCACTTTATCTTCAGATTTACTTACCTTATCCTGCGACTCCTGGTTTATTGCTGGCTCTGGTTGTTTTTCAGGAACATCATTCTGAGCCTCAGTAATCTCTGCATCAGAAATATCAGCTTTACTTTCTTCAGCATGTATTTCAAGTATATCTGATTTATCAAATGCCATACTGCCTTCTTGCGTTATATCCTTTTCTAGGTTACTTGTGTCATCATGTTTTTCTTGTATACTTTCATTATTTGAGTCACTTTCTTTTGAAATATTATCAGATGGTTTACTTTCTACATCTAAAATATTGTCAGATGGTTTATTTGCTACATCTGAAATTTTGTCAGATGGTTTATTTTCTAAATCCAACATTTTGTCAGATGGTCTACTTTCTACATCTAAAATTTTGTCAGATGGTTTACTTTCTACATCTGAAATTTTGTCAGATGGTTTACTTTCTACATCTGAAATTTTGTCAGATGGTTTACTTTCTTCATCTGAATTTTTGTCTGATGGTTTACTTTCCACATCTGAAATTTTGTCAGATGGTTTACTTTCCACATCTGAAATTTTGTCAGATGGCTTGCAATCTACATCCGAATCATTGTCAGATGGTTTGCTCTCTACATGAACTTCATCTACTGTAGAGCTGCATGTTTCCGACATGGAAGTATCAGCTATTTTTGAGCAAACTACACTTTGTACAATTTCGCCAGTTGTTGACTCATTCTGTACCTTACTCAAACTTTCTTTTACCTGAGGAACCACTTCTTTGTCTTCACTTGAGTCTTCCTTTACAGCACTTGAGTCTATTTCTACCTCAGTCAAAGTTTGTTTTACTTCCACTGTTTCAGTTGTCAGTTCACTAGAAGTTGGCTCCTGTGACACCTCTGATGTTACTGAATCTTTGGTTTTAACATCATTTTCTTCCTTCTCAGCCTCATCTAATACAATTGTTACCTCATCACTCATTTCAGATTTACTAACTTCAGATATGATTTCACTTGATTCAGTTGGAGCGTCTTTAGACTCGGAATCATCTTCTAATACAATAGTTACTAAAGTAGATTCAGTTTGTACATCTTGTTCTTTTTCTGGTTCCTCTGTTTTTTTGGCAGCATCACTGTCTACAACTACACTTTCTTTCTGTACATTCATTTCTGAATCATTACCTTTTTCAGAGGTTTCACTTGAATCGCATGCTGAGCGCCTCGTGCGGTATCTAGTCTTCTTTTTCTCATCTGGTGTGTCAACAATCGTTGAATCACTAGAACTAGTAGCTCTAGTATGTTTCCTCTTACTTCGCGGAGACCTATCTCCCGCCTCTGGAGTTGAAGGAGGACGTTTTAAGCAAATTTTTAATTTTTGTATTTCACCTCCATCACCAGATCCTTCAGTAGTTTTAACTTGCCACACTTGATCTTGTGTCTCTTGTGGACTTTCTTCTTTATTTGGTGGCTCCTCGCTTTGAGCGGGTTCAATTACCTTTTCTGGTACCAACGCGGCAATAGTTTCCTCACTAGAGTCATTTCCAGAGGATGTAGATTGCTTTCTGCGCCTGCCTCTCGTGCGCCTAACCTTCTCTATCTTCTTTTCCGGCGATGCTTTAGATTTCGCAGTGGCACTTCTTTCTCTTTTACGGCGCATTTTTACCTATAACAATTAAATGTATTTACTTTTCTACGTCAATGAATAACATTGTAACTTAATAATAACAACTTACCACTTTAAATAAGTAATTTGACGTAATATAAATCGCTTTACGAAATTAGATTGCGCAAAAAAACAGAAGCACAAGCTTATTTTCGGCCATGTTGAATTGTTGTTTTTAACTACAGAGTAGCGGAATTCAACAGATACATGATTAACGATTCGATTAAGTTTAACTATTGTTTTTTTTTTAACATAACGAAGTAAAAGCAACATTTTGTTCGCATTTCTCTTGATTATAATGCATTACATATAATCTCCAGTGCCGTCTGCTTATAAAAAGATATGAATATTTCAAATGCAAAATTTATTATTCGCTGTTTAATTAAAAAAAGTAATCATCCCGTCCCGTACTTATTATGTTTTCGTGCTTTATTTTGCTTATTACAATTTCTTTCTATATTTTTAGAAGCAAGATCTAAAGTTTTCCAAGCAAAGAAGTCACAGGTTTGATTAAAATTCGGTACATTTAATCTATGATTTTTCTTTTAAATTATCTTTATTCAGTTTCAAAATGACGTTCGCTTGCTTGCTTTGCTTCTGTCAAAGTTAAAAATGAATTCTGTTTAAGGTTGTTCTTCATTTATAAGTTATAAGAATGTTTAATTAGGAAATATAATTGCAGAATGATAAAGGTACAACATTTGTTAGTGCTATTATCACGAATAGATTTTATATCATACTAATTTTGTAATGGAATATTCATGACTTTTGTTTCAGATATTATGGGCCTTATATGTCACCTTTGCGGATCGGCACTTTATTTATGCGTGACTAAAAGTGTGTTAGAATTTGCAGAATGATAACTAGTTTTATTTAAAGGTCTGTATTAACTTATAACATGGGAAACCAAAACAGTTGCTGCTGTTATCGCAGCCCGTCTCCAATTAGGAAGGACATCGTAAAGCTAGAGGAATATCCCCAAGAAGGAGACTTAAGTTCGAATAACATACAACATATAAGTGAAAGAGAACCAGATGATGGAGATATTGATCCTTCCCAGGACCCTATAGCAGGTACTATATTTATGGAAAGATCCAAAGCTTCAATTGAGAATGGAATGACTAGAAAGCGTAGCCAACATCAAATAGCTGACAATAAGTTGAAAAAAAGTAGTTCCTGCTCTACGATTTACTTAGATGATAGCACAGTCTCCCAGCCAAACTTGAAAAACACTGTTAAATGTGTAGCACTGGCTATTTATTACCACATAAAAAATCGAACATCTGAGCGCAGATTAGACATTTTCGATGAAAAGTTACATCCTCTTAGTAAAGAAGGGGTATGCGATGACTATGACAGATACAACCCGGAGCATAAACAAATTTATAAATTTGTCAGAACATTATTTAATGCTGCCCAGTTAACAGCAGAGTGTGCTATTATTACATTGGTGTACTTAGAAAGACTTCTTATATGTGCTGATTTAGATATTGCTCCTTCTAATTGGAAGAGAATAGTTCTGGGTGCAATATTATTAGCAAGTAAGGTTTGGGATGATCAAGCCGTTTGGAATGTGGACTACTGTCAAATTCTCAAAGACATCACTGTTGAGGATATGAATGAGCTGGAAAGACAGTTTCTAGAGATGTTGCAGTTCAACATCAATGTGCCCTCTAGTGTTTATGCCAAGTACTACTTTGATCTGCGCACACTTGCTGAAGCTAATGACTTAGCTTTTCCCAGTGAGCCACTAAGTAAGGAGAGAGCACAAAAACTAGAAGCCATGTCCCGAGTAATGGAAGATAAGATATCTGCTGAAATTGTAAAGAATGGTATTAAAAAGTGGTCCAGCTTGGATAATGTCAATTCAGGTGCTGGTGTGAGACGTAGTGTGGCCATATTGTCTTAAAACATAGTCATGAGCCAAAATTTTGTATCAAAATTAAAAATCGCATACCAATAGGTATTTAGAAAGTTTTGCATAATTTTTTTATACAACTAATTGGCACATTGCTTTAGTATTTGTGCATGAAAATGCTAATAATTATTAGGTATAAAATTTTGTAAAGAATTTCTTAAAAGTGTTTGGAAATTTTTTAATTTCCATTTCTTAGTAAAATGCACAAATGCTAAATACATAATACTGTAACAGTTGTAATTTGTGGTCATACAATATTAAATGGGATAGTTAAGATGGAAAGACTTGTAATGTGGTCCAATAATTTTTCTATAATACTGATAATTGCAGTTTTTCTACTTACTATTAACAAATTTCTTTATCCAATATCAGCTCCTATTTTTTATCATTTTATATTTTGACACTAGAAGTATTGGCTTTCAAAACTAAACAGCTTAGTTTAAAGTTAGAGTAAGTTTGTGCATTTGCGATGTGACTGAAAGTTTGTGATTGTGGTATGAATGTATTGTCTTTTTTATTTTATATTTTATTGCATTTAGACATCTGAGATAGTGTGTATATGAAATTATGCCAAATTAATTTGTAAATTTAAAATCATGTAACTTGATAGTCAAACATGTTTCAATTAATTAAATTGTACATTTGATATATAATTATATTCTCAATATAATGTTAACATTTATGTTCTTTTAAAATAGGAATTGATTAAATAATTCATAACTATCTAGATTATGTTATACAACCAATATTTTATGTATGATTAATATAAATTAAGTGAAATAAACATTTTATATGAGACTTTCATACTGTGTTTTAATGAAATTCCCACATGCGTCAGCAAATTTTGTACATTGAGTACATGTTACTCTTAATGAAGGCTAACTATAAATAACCAGTAATCATCAGATACAGCTTATATAGAGTAGAGTAATAGAGAAAGAACAAGTACTAATATTTTAAATTCTCAGTGGCTTAAAATAATATTTACATTTCTCCAAAGTCCGTTGTCCGGCCTCTATGCTAATATAGTTTAAATCTTGATTAAACAAGATGTTTTCAGGACAAATATTTATTTGTGGTATAAATTACGTCTTTACAGTTTGAATAACATCCATAGAAGCGGATTTAAGCTCGGTTCACATTTGATTGGTTAATATTAGCACAAGAATATTGCTTCTACATTCTATTGAAAGATTTTGCTGAACTTGTTCAGTCAATAATAGATTGCCAATGATGAAATCGTAGCCTCCTTTTAGAGTGGCGTCTTTAATTGGTTTTTAATTCAAGACTGTTATAAATTAAGAAAAATGTAGAAACACAAATTGTACAGTTTAGGCATTAAAACAAAATATTGTATCCATTGGTTTATTTTTTTAAATTTCGTACAATAGATTTATGTCTTAAAAATCTAAATATTATCTATTTTAGTTATATTACAAAGTTACTTTGAATAAATGTTAGGGAACAATTCATTCTAGAGGTTTTAAATCTTTCAAATATGAACTGTAGTTTTCAAATATATCTACAATGTCACTCTTCTGTGTCATTTTCTCATCATACTCTGGTCCTACTGCCCATAGAGTTTCCAAGTCGTAGACTTCTCTAGCTTTATCGGAGAAGATATGAAGAGCAATGTTACCTGGGAAAAAAGCAATGAAACATTGTAAAAGTGCAATATTAAGAAAGAATTGCATGTATTTATAGTAATATTTGGTGTATACCAGTTTTCAATGAACAAAATTTTTAAAGCTGTTCTATCTTATTGGTTGTAAAATTGAACTAGCTAATTTTTTTTTAACTTAGAGAAGGTTCCTTTTCACATCATAGAGAATATTCCAGTTTTTAAAATTATAAATTACTCAGGGAGTAGCAAACTGAAACCTACCTAAATCTAATGCAATCCAGTCATCTGAATCCTTTCCTTCTATCCTTGGTATCTGATCTGATTTGTAACATTTTTTCTTATAAACCTTCCGTACAAACTCTGCTAAAGCTTTTAAATGTCTCTTACTGCGGCCACTGACAACACATATGTATTCCACATAATTAATCTCCTTTGGTACTGATGCCACAAAAATGTTTTTGGAATTCTCTCGCTGTAACAGCTCAACAAGATCCTCAATTTCAAACACTCCATTTTTTCCTCCTGAATTGAAAGAAATACAATTGAATTTTGTATATCATCAAGCAACAATATATACATGTCTATGGCTAAACTAAGAACAATTTTACTCCTAAATCAGCATTTTAAAAAATTGATATAATGTCCGGAAGCTTGTTTACTTTTGTCAATTCTACAATTACCTATATTTCATAATTCAGTAGAAATGCAAATTTTACAATGATACATACTTAAATTTCAATGCACAAGGTTTTAAATGTTGAATTATATTATACAATTTGTTACTAGCAAGATATGTCTTAAAAAAAAAATACTCACTTGCGAGATTTATTCCATCAAACTCATCACTAAGAATTGGATATTTTTCATCCATGTGAATTTCATCTGCAGTGTGTTCTATTATAGGTAAACTTGTTTCATCGAGGACTTCGTATTTTCGCGACATAGCTGAAGGGAAGGATTTGTCTTTTGATACATTTCTTGGGTTTAGAAACACAACCGTTCGATGTATATATCGTTGGTATCTTATATCATATTTACATCTTAAACTAGTACTGGATTTATAAAAATTAGATACCGTAGATGTTAAAATTGTTTTAAACATTTCGTTTTAAGTGCTGTTTTCTACTACAAATAATGTTTTAACATTATTTATTTTGCTTGTATAGGTTATAAAATTTGAATTTTGACAAGTTGACATTTGACAGTGACATCTTGACAGTAGAAAAAGGAAATAACAGTTTCCAGCCAAAAGAGTTACATCTTAAAGGGTGACCTACAATATCATAATTTGTTTCAATGTAATTGCTGTAGTAATTTAAGTTATAAGATGTTAAAAAAGGTATATTTGGGGTTTACCAAATACATTCACCATAATGTAATCCAACATAAGTCAAAACTGTAATCCATGAATTGTTAGGATACACAAATTTTTACAGTGGTAGAGCCTGCTTTAACATCTTCACACGAATGTGTCGGCTCGACCACACGGAAGACAGGCTTGAAGTGGAAGAAATACCGCATTTTATTTGATGAGTGTGGGGCCGGAGGCCCAACTTTAGTCCCTTCTTCCTACCCTTTTTCTCATAAGAATAGGGTGGAAAGGGGTCGTGGGTTTAACGGCGGAGGAGACGCATAGGAACAAGAAACATTCTCTTTACGTGCGTCTTCTCCTCCAGCGATTAAGGGTAGCCAACGCATCCGCTATTGCGAATGTCTATAAGCAGCGGTTGCTTCGCCATTTTGGCGGATTCAGATGGCCGCTTGCTCGTTTGCCACCTTATAATATAAAAAAATACGTTAGGTATGAAGTTCTTTACAAGTTTTTTACTCGTAGTTAACTTTGCCAGGTTGGTTAATTATCCCACCTTTCATAAATTAAAATGAATAAATTTTAATTTATGAAAGGTGGGATAATTAATATATATAATATATATAATATAACTAGTTTACTTTACTTTTATCGTTTCTAGCAAATGATTGACATTGCAGTATATTTAGCATGATAAAATTCAACATCAATGGAATTCAAATGCTGAAATTCAGTAGTACAGAGAAAGAAAACAGATCTATTGGAATTGTTCAAAATAAAAGTGTGCCATCGTTGTTATCATTCTGAGTCAAAAGAGTTTTATCTAATCGGAAATTATCAATGGGCGTGGGGAAAACATTGCTAAGTTTTGTTTTATTCACGATTTTCAACATTGTAAGATCGTCCAAGAATACATTTAATAGAGTACATTTACGTTAAAAGTAACATTTTAAGGTTTACATTTTTAGTGGTTGATAAACTGCGAAAGATTTTTAAAAGTTCCTGTTTTCTATTGAAATATAATGTTTGTAACGAACTGTAGTGTTTGTAGTGAAAATGGTAGTTTGTGAGTTGGACAAAGAAGTTTCAGGAGAGATATTAGGCTTGAAGTTACCAACATGGCAGGCACTGTTTTTACACCGTGTCTTGCCGTCGTGTGGAGGGCTTATTGTTTACTTGACAGTTGTTTGTTACGATATAACACTTATTTATGAACATTTTCGAAATGGTGATAACGGGTAAGCTGTATCTTAATTTCTACTAAGTTATAAAATATATATTCTTCTGGCATTGTGACAAAGGCCAACCCTTGAACTTAACCTATTCTGAAGATCACATACTAAATTTTGCACATATTTCAGACTTGCAGTGTTTTGTATTGTCCTGATGGTGTTCCCGGCTGTACTCTCTCTTATCTTTACGTTGGCATCGCCGCCTCCAGGGCTGCAAACTGAATTAACAGCTTATACAGTGACAGTAGAAAAAAATGATATCAAATGGGTTGTAATGCAAATTGTAAATGCTATATTTTTTCCTATTGCAGCTATTGGTAGGTTAGTATTACCTATGTTTTAACATCAACGATAATAGAAATTTATTGTCTTAAGTAAATACAATTACGAGAAATGTTCTAATGTTTTTATTTTAGATACTGTTACCAAATTTTCTGGTGGACGGAGGCTGTGTTCGCATCGCATTCAAATGACAAGGAGCGGACTGAGGAAGCATTGGCCTTAGCAAGAGCTGCTTCACCACTGGAGCTATACTTGTTCTTGCAAGCTTTTATACATTCCGCACCACACGCGATTGTCAACATTTTAGACCTTATGTGGCGATTTTCAAACCCAAGTTTCGACAAAGGTAAACGAAATGAAAATACCCTTTACTCATCGCATATTACTTATACCGCCTTTATTTCCGTACCTGAAAAGTTTATTTATATTTTAGTACGCTACAACACGTTTTTTTTACATTTGTCAGGTTCATTACAAGCAATCAGCATTATTGTGTCGTGTATGAGAATGGCAAGTACCGCTACTTTCTACAGAAGATTTGAAAGAGAGAAAATTTGCGGACGCAAATATCCATGGAACGACAAAGAAAAACTAGACAAATGTGTAATCGAAAAAGAAGTTGCTGAATATAATGAAGATAAAGAATCAGAACATATTTACGAAACTATTAAAAGGCAATCAAGCGTTTCTGATAAATCCAGAAATAGCAGAAGTGGGGCAAATGATGATTTAATTCAGTTTTCACCACGAAATTCTGAGATGGCATCTTCCTTTTATAACGATAGCGCGTTTGATTCCGATTCTAGTTCAAGCTTTTTAGCTCCGACGGAACACCGCAATAATGATAATCTTGAAAGCGACGATGAATACGTTCGTCCAATCACGATAATTGACAGAGTAGCCCCACGACGGCAAACAAAGGAATATGTTATTGAAAAAGTTTACGTACCACCTCCACCAGCAATGGACGCACCGAGACCGGGTTCACTGGCGCAATGGGCCGAGAAGTTTGTTGAAAACGCGGAAAATATACCAAATTGGTTGTCAGCACCTCCCAGAAGAAAGCATTGGGAAATAGTTCATTCGGAGCCTGATATACCTCGTCGTGTGCCCCGATCCTTTGTCCGGGGCCTCGAGCCTCAGGACATGACAGCTGGACTCGTGCAGTATTTAGGCTGGTACGCCTTCTTCATTTCACGACTGTTGTCTATTGCTGCGTTCATTAATTTCTTTCCTTTTGTCGCTATCATAATCCTATTTTCTCACTATCAAGTAACGTTACTGTTTTTGATTGTACCCCAGGCGCCTACAGTGAAGCGAGCATTTTATGTGTTCCTTGCTTTTATTTATTTGTTTTGTTTAATGGAGTTTAAGATACGTTTCCGGCACGTAAGAGTGTGGCATATGGTGTGGATCTTAACATGTACTATTGAAAACATCATTTTCACCGCGTTATGGGCGACCATTGACAACTATCTCGATAGCTGGTGGAAGAGTTTCGTGGTATGTGTAGCCTTTGGTAGCATGTTAATTAGTTATATGTGCCTGCTTGTGTATTTTGTTTTATTAAAGCCTAGAGAAGCTATAGTTTATTTAAATAATAAGAAAATTGTTCAAGAGTGACAATTTAGTTTTATTTTGTTTATGTTATCCATCACTCAGCCGTTTTAAAAATATTTTTCAAACTAAAAAGTAACGAAAACATACTATGCTAAAATAGTTACTGACGTCTACCATAACTAATCAAATATTTATAAGAAGCTTCCGGAAGTGTTCTACTTTGTGTTTTCAAAAGTACAGAAAAAACATTGTTAAATAAATTATTCAAACAAGGCCTCTGTCAGTACCGTTATGGTATTTACCATTTGAATTGTTTTAACCCATTCTTCTATGTACATTGGTGTCTGGTGTTCGGTAAGAGGTGCATGGCGTAACACAACAATGGCAATAAACAGTGTGCTTTGTGCTGCGTACTTCAAAGGAGATGCTCCTCGACGGCCGCGAGTGAAGTCATCCGTTTGGTTTGTTAACGTTATCGTACAATTTTTAGCCATGTCCGTTAACTTGAACACATAAAAGGAAAAAAATCCACCTGCTACTCGAAATACTTGATACTCTTTTCGGTATTCGTTTGTACGAAATCTAACCATAATGTTTTATGAATACATCTAGTATTGGACGATTTACTAACTAATTATGTATCTTCTTGGAAACAGTAATTTGAGTAAAACAAGTACATTAATTCGAAAATGAATACTGTTCATTGATAAACAAAAATATACAATAATACATTTTCGATTTTCCTCCTTTATGTCATAAACCGTTACAAAACATTTCTAAAAGCCGCCAAAGCGATTTTATTAACATAATCGTGAAAATTATTGTAAAAACATTTAATAAACATCGGAAATCGTACAAATATTGACAGCAAATAATCATAAAACAAACTACTCGTAAGAACTAGTATTGCACAAACATTTCGATAAAATATTTAGTTTTTAATCTGTATTTTATTACAGCGTGAGGTCCATATAAGTTTTGAAACATGACCAATGACCATATATAAAACTCACCGTAACCTAAAGCATATAAACTGCACAATCATACAAGCTATTAATTTTTTGCTACTTTGCACTTATAGGGTTGCCAATTTGGGTTTTAGAATACTATTTTTCGAGGTTGTTTTACTTCACTTCGCCCTCAAATATCGCTTTTAGTTTTGTTGGTCGTACCCAAGAAAAATCTAACTAAACTAAAAAAAAGTAGTATTACGAGGAATAAGAGAGTAGGAATATGTAATTTATTTTGTAATGACGTAATGTCCGTACTTAAGACTATATTAGGGTACATTGAGCTCATGAACTGAACATACGTTTAATATAATTACGCGGCGGTGTACGCAATCTTTCGATCTGAGATCGAAACATCGCCGGGCGGCACTTTGATGATTATTTTTTGCTAATTCACCGTGGCCCGTGTCGATGGAAGTCCGAAGATGAGCGAACGTAATTACCATCGAGCGAACAAGAAACTGCATTATAAAATGCACTCCCTCTCTACATCGGCAGAGCCTGTCCCTCGCTTTACATCGATAAACACTTGATATCTGTCTGTACTTATTCAATAAGACGAAATTTAATTTCACTTCGCTGATCTCTCAAAAGATTTCAATTCGAATTCGAACATTCATCATGATTTCCTTGTTGGTATTCTGGCAATTTTAATTAAAGGTTACGGTAAAAGAATTTTTTATGGATTTTACATTAAGCATTATTTTTCTTTACTTAGTACTATGAAGACTATGTCGTTTGAAATAAGCTGTGTATGATATGACGAGTACTACATCGTTTGAATTTTGAACAAACGCTGAAAGACGATGAGTTTTTGAACATTTTTTCTTATGGTTTTAGGCGTAATTCTTTCTATCGTATCAGGATAGGTCTTCAAAGCTTATTCAAAATGTACCATACGTATCTATAGCATTGACCTCAATGTGTTAAAAGCTCGCTGAGTAAATTTCGGTGGAGGAATTCCCGCTAAGTGCGTTGATAACAATTGGTGTTTTTTTCCTTATTTCTGATACGGAAAATGTAAGAAGTAATGGAATTCAAGGCTGAAATTGAAGTTGTATTTGCTCGAACAAAGTTAAAAATATTGTCTACTTTAGGTTTTTTTAAAGTATTTCTAATACAATTCATATTGCTGTCTACCATAGAGTAGGGACTTGCAGGGTATGATTAAAAAGCATTGTTTGCTTTGTCTATGGATAGAGCTTGAATAGAAACGTCCAATAGACTCGTTGTATACTACTCGGTTTGTCCATCTAGCTAGATTAAATGCCACGACTGTTGACAGAACGGTCTTGTGCTTTTATTACAATCTATTATTATTTTTTAAGTGTTCGTTGAGATTTAACATTTTATAAAAAGAGAATAAGAGATTCGCATCATCAAATAAAATAATGATACCGATCTCCGAATCCAGACAAAAGGTCGTATAATTTATACAACGTGCATTTCAAGTACTGCAATTGAAAGCAGAAAATATAGTGTGTTGGTGAATTAGTGGTCGGTGTAGTGAAGGCGCGGGCCAAGGGCCGCGTCGGACGCCCGTAATCCGACACCTCTTGTACTCGATCTTCTCTACTAATTTGCAGGCCCCTGCTCCCTAGGGCTATCAACGTAAAGTTTGATTAAAAGATTAATTTAATTTTGCTCTTTAAGAATGATATATTAGACAAAAGTTTTAAGAATACTACATCTTGGTGAAATTCTTCTTTCTAGACATATTGTTTCTTTTCTTCTTCTATTACTTTCTCCCTAACGAAGTTATTTGTTTTATTTTTAATTAGACATCATTCTGTACGAGTACTGTAAAATGTGTATTGGAAAATTAATATACCTAAGTATGAGAAAAATACTTATCAGGAAGAGCATAAAATGTGAAAGTAGCCCATGTTGGTTTATTCGCACAGTTTAATAGCATTTCAATGATATATCAATATGATCGACTGTCAATGAGACGGCGGTAGCAGGACGAGTTCGTTAGTGCTGGTAGAAGCGCGATATCGCATGTTGATAGCCCTGACAGACGCCATCTTGCGGCCAAAGAGGCGGAACCACACAACGGATCGCGTTGTGTCCGACGATAAATCGAATTTCGCCGGGGACAGCGGCGAAGTACGTCGAGATGGACACTGCAGATATTTAGAGTAACTAATATAAATATTTTATAACATTAGCAGATACCAGAGTTCTAATCATGTAGTTACTTGGGATCGTTCATAACATTATTTAAATAGCGGGTCTCGAACCCACGACCGCTTGGTTGATATCCGTTTCCTTAATCAATTGGCTATTGGTGCTTTTTGAAGGATTATCTCTATTGTACTCGACACATATCTAAGCAAATAATCATCAACAGCTAACATAACAAGAACGAATCAGTACTTTCTATTTGCGAATTGAATAGTTGCATCAGTTTAGATCAAAGCTGGAATCCATGTTATTTTTAGCCTAATAAACTGGTTTGACAAATGTTTAGGTGCACAAAGTTCAAGAATTGTAATCAATAAACATCTCTTGGGCACGCAGGGACAATGCGCCTGATAAGAGGCATCGGGTCGTCGGCGTTGCGGGCTTGCATACATTTCTCTTCAACTCCCTGCGTGATAACGTAATGACTTTCTAGATTGACTCACTCTCGTCTCGGACACATGTAAACAACTACATAATATACATGTAACTATACGCGAGTAATTCAAGTTCTATGAACTGTAGACAGGGCGATATTAAATTTATGTCAATACTTATCTGGAATGAATTTTGTAATGGCACGCGCTTTCCGGTGCACTTTGCGAGGCAACCGTTGGTGAAATTGTTTTCATCGAATGTTTGATTAAGTACTTAAACTTAGATGAATTAAGAAGCGAATAAGGCAGCTTTTCTTTAAACAAGTGGAAGTTTAGCAAATGTTTTTATTTCATAGGTGGGAGACATTTCTCTTTAGAATAGTAAGGGATGTGAAAAGAGTATGCTGCGTAGAATTATAGTTAGACGGCATAGATCTGCCTACAATATTTATATGTTTTATTACTGTAACTATAATATGTGTCATTGACCACATTGTGAAAATATTTTACCTTATTTGGGGGTTATAATTTATCCTCCGGGCTAGTGATATATTAGAAGTTGAAATATATTTTTTTTGTCAAATCGATTTCCAATAATCTCATATCTGTAAAAGATAAATGTGTTTCCTCGTACACATATTGTCTTCAAACCTCGACAATAAACTAGTGTAAAGAAATATGTTCTCAACAATAGTATTAATTACACAGTTAACTTTAAACTAATTGGTTGCCGGCATTATCTTAAAAGATCCTAATGATGGTCATACTTAAGATAAATTGTAATTTATAACTCTAATTCGGTATTAAGGACAACAGTCATAAATATTTTGTTAATGTTTAGAAATTAGCGCATGGGAATTCTAGGCTAGATATAAGAGAAAATATTTGAAACACTAAATATTACAAAAAAACGCGATGAAAGATTATGAAGATGGAACCCCGATGGGTCAGAAACTAGTCGGTGCCGCCACCGGAAAAAAAGACGTAAGTAATAGCCGTTAAAGAATTAGTTATAATAATGTCTCACGACATTTTAAACAATTTAATTACGAAGAAATCCCTGAAAACCCCAACTTTACCAATTTTTTATTGTAGTTAAATTTCGTTTTATTTGGGATTCAGCGACAACTGACTTTATCCTGTTTTTATTATTTATTCCTTGATTTTATTACATAACTAAGTAACAGTTGTTGCTTATATTTCATTTTATTCGATGGAAATTATATAGATCAATTCTACGCTAGTAAAAATAGACTTTTATAGATAAAGCTTCCGCAAACGAAGAAAGGGTTAAGCTATGTATTAGAATAGAGTTGGATAGAGTTTCATATTTTTAATCTGTAACAAACATAAACTTATGCTTGTTCCGGTGAGGATGGGCACACTTCCTTTTGTTTCTTAATTTGTTCCGTCCGCATGTTCCTTTCTTTATGTGTTTCGGACATCCTTAGGAAATACTTCCGTAGCTAAAATTTTACTAAAGTAATGGTTAATCATTAAAAAAAAGTTGGTACGAAAGAGTAACTAAGGGATATAAACATTTATTAAATATGTTATTAATCAAATAATTAGAGCTATTTCCAACAAATAATTTACACATTAAATTATTTAACATAACAAGCATCTTAGACATGGATTGTTGTTTTGCTAAGTAATGAGTTAAGACATCCTTACTTAATGTTTATCTACAAATTCATACGGATACTCACAACGATAATTACATGATCGTTTACACTGAGTCAAGTATAATCAACTAAACATGCGTGAGACCTAAATGACTAGCTCGGTGTAACAACACTTTTCCGTCATTTCAACGAATTTGTTAACAACAAATATACTAAAGAGGCAAATAACTTTCTGTTATTTACAAATAATTACTACAGCTCTCTGACGAATTATACGTAGATGTATTGATATAGAAGAATTCAAAGATCTGATTACGTAATCTCTGCTTGCCCTTTTAAGTTACAGGCGTGAGTTTCGAAGTCTACTACAGCCTTAATACGTAGATTTTTAATTCTTAGGAGTATTGATTAACAATTAGGATAGAAAAGTTAGAGGTTAGACGAAAAACGAACGAAATAGGATCGATTTTCCTCAATCGAATTAGATATTATTATAATCGAAAATGATTCGATTAATTTCGTTCGTAATTTTAATCCGTAATATAATTATGAGTTACGTTACACTAACAACTTGAAACGGACCTATTTAGTTACTGGTTCGATATTATTTAACATTGTGACAAGTTAAACGTCGTGTGTGGTCAAACTATAACATTGTAATGTTCCTCAAGTATGGATTGGTCAATCTCCTTTTGTCATTACTTGCGTCATACTTCCTAAACAATAGACACGATTCGACATTTGCCACGCACTTTGTTTTGTTAATAAACATAGTAAAACTAATGTCAACAAGAATAGCATCATGGTAAGTCAGGTAAGGACCCACATACACGAACGGATTCTTTAAATTAGACGACAGCAGAGGATTTAAACGGGCAGATAAGTCCATACATCGCTTGATTAAAGCCGCTCGTGTACAGTAGCCCGAAACGTAATTGAATAAGCATGCATAGATGTACGAAGAGTATGCCAGGATAGTTCATAAAATTCATAGTATCTGCCTACCATTCTAAGTTTTAAGAATGATTTCAATTTTGGGATGCATTAAAACTTTGGTGTGCGGCACTATAACTCATTCATACAACAAATGTTGCCGCGAACTCAATTTAAAATTTACCCCTAGTTCCACAAACTTTTCAACTACAATGTAACTGGCAATTCTCAGTAGTGGAAAAATTACTTTTATGTTATAAAACATAAATTATTGTTTATAATTTTAGGCTAAATAAAAGATGTGCCAGTTATTGCTTTTTAGTTAAACATAGTTACATATAAAATGACTATTGTATGTTAGAAGTGATTTGAGGTTATTTGACCTAAATCTGTTACAATTAGAGCTTGTTCCTCAATCGTGTTTCTTATTAATGGTTTGCAAGCGGCCGATAGATTTATATAAGATTTTCATTAGGAGCAGTTGTATTTCATTCTTGTCACGACTATTATAATTGGATAGGGAAAATAAATATTTTATGAGACTTTGCGAAAGCGTTGGCATCGAGTTAATACGTTTTAGATACGATTTTATAGGCTTAAAGTGATTTCAATTTAGACATTAAAGGTACTTAAGTAAATGCAAGGTGTTAGTTATTGTTTAACATTTTTTAGTGTTCTAGAAATGTTTTGCAATAATTTCAACAAACATTTAGAATAATTTTTAATATTAGACCTTTGTTATGACGAATGTAAAAACATAACAATAGACAGATATCTGAACTGGTGAGTATAAGTGAAATTAAATTATGATAGGTCACTAGCGCCCTCCTTTTACTGTTTTTTGTGTCCATTTTATAATAGACCCAATTGATAGCAGAATTCGCCCGCGACTCCGTCCGCAAGAATTAAAAAAACACAAAAGTGAGTAGCCTTTGTGTTCCTTCAGACTGTCCTCTGCATCTATGCTAAATTACATCGAGATCTATTCAGCTGTTTAGGCTACAAACTAACAAACACCCATCCATCCATCTATACTTTGGCATTTATAACACTACTAGCTGTTCCCATGCGGCTTCATCCGCATGAAATTATAAAAATTGTTTTATTGATTACATTTGTCAAATTCAATTGCAAATGTCAAAATGACCGACATGACATGATGACAAAGCATGGCAATTTTGCTTCCTTGATGTTGACAACAACTTATGGTCTCTTTCGCACATTAGGGTTTTTATACAAAATATTTACCCCTAAGTTTAACGGCGTAAAAATATATAGCTTAAGCGTGCGTTCGCACGGGCAGACTTTGTACGCCGCGGTAAAGTTCAAGGTCAGCAGACTTTTTACGCCCACGAGATAGGTGTTCG
>NW_013525102.1:4565719-4701940 GCF_000836215.1 Papilio polytes
GCTTCATACAATCCCATACGTTCTATTTTGACACATAGTTACCGCCTAGCGTTTTCGCGTCCGTGCGAACGCTCGCTAAAGCGTGACGTAAATGTAGGGTTTTTTTTATTAAAAATAGAATTATTCAAAAATATGCTGTAATTGCTGACATCTCAGGCAACAAGGAAGTGTGTGTTTACGCTTTATCATAATAGTATAGATTACTCGTATAGTAAGACTAGTAAGAAGTAAGATACATCAATTCTTGTTATTTTAGAATGTAACGTTTAGAAAGATGGTACATTTACTGTATTCCTGTTAGTTTCTACTGCGTATTGTTTTCGTGTTGCGTTATCTACATACGAATTGTGCAGAGCCTAGAGCAATAAAGGGGAATTGTTGAAGCAGCGGGACAACGATCGTTTGGCTACGTGTGGAGAAATACGCAGGTCGTGAAACAGTGCGTCTTTATGTCGTCTTATTATTCAATCAGCAGTCGAGTCGAAGAAAGACATTATTGTGAAGTATAACGGACGAGTGGTGAGAACAAAGATGGACAGAGCGCGAACTACTGGAAGGTACAGTCAGCGACGAATTAGCTTCTAATGTAAACAAATATATTGAAAATAAATTGTATAGACTACTCATTAGCAAGATGCAAGGATGAAATATATATGGAAAAATATGATGCAAATGTCATTTGAAGTTATACGCAGTAAACTAGTCCGGAAGCTATAAAAGTACACAATCGCGGACAAGTATAACTTTCAATTGATAAAACTGCATGTAGGTATAAAATATAAATATGATGCATTTTGTTTAGGTTTCTAAGATATTTTTAATTTACTAGTCATCTAATTCAAACATTATTATCACATCCATAAGACTAAAAATTCAATTGGAATCGATTTCGATCATCTTTCTCTTTTGAGGGAAATTTGCTTATGCTGTTTTTTACTATACCACTAAGGGCATGTCTTAGTTTATTTTAAGTATGAGATTACAACTCAGTGACACTTTTGTGTATTGTACGCGAGCGTGCGTGACGGCGTTAACCTATATCACAACAGTACGACGTCGCTTACCATTCAAACCGCGGAAGCTGGCGCATCTCATTACCATTATTTACGTATTGATGCTGCGCAGGATTCTTACCTCAACTATCTCTATTGGCAACCTATTGCATCTCTATATTATATTCTATACTCATCTAGAGTAAGATATGTAGAGCAATAGCTACATTCCAACTATACTATCTATACAAATATTAAAGAGGAAAGATTTGTATTTTTGTATGTATTCGATTCACGTAAAAACTACGAGGCCGACTACTACTACTACCTTCAAAAACTCTTTACCATTAGAAAGGTAATTTATCTCTGAGTAACATAGACTATTTTTTTATTTTACGCGGGCGAAGTCACGAGCAACAGCGAGTGGTATATATATATATATATATATATATATATATATATATATGGTTAAAAATGAAAAGGCAATATGATACCAAACTGGTCTACGCGATATTCGAATAATTAGACCTTTTTAGATAAGCTTACTAAGGACTAATAGGTAGCGTCCGATATGTGTAATTGAAAAGAGATATTTTCTTTTACTTTATTTACCAAACATGTTAATTTTCACGCACTTTCTCATAACACAGTGAGGCTTATACGTTTCGCATACTAACCTCCCCTCGAAGGTTAATCGTGTCTAATCAGGCGTCGCGATTTGATTAATTTGAAAGCAGTCACGCACTCGCGGATCGCCAGCGGCCAACGCACTTGCATACAGCACTAATAACAGGAAACACTTGCTGGCTGCCAAGTTCTATGGGAAACATTTGTACTTGACTCACACGAATTGGACTACACAATTTTGCATGTGATTCGACGTTCTAATGACATATAAATTAAAAATATTGTTTAGTTTTGCTCCTACAGAGTTGTTGCAATTTAATAGAATAGGCATAATTGTGTACATTTTAGATTGATCTTTGTACTAATAAAATACTTTAGTATAAAATCTGTTAGACGTGTTTGAATACAAACATTCAAAGCAGAATGATATAGGATCTAATTTATAATATTAAGAAGGTAGAAATAAAAGAAAACTGTATAAACGTGTGTTCATTAAGAATTAAAATTCACAAATGACGCATGACTTTAGAATACTCTAAAAAAAGATTAATAGTTAACAGTGGCATTTTAAGTGTGACAAATTACCCGAAATATCTTAAACTTTATGTGGTTATAAAACTGTAAAACTAATCAGTCATAATATTGTGTGCCTGACGACGTAAACGTTCCATCTACGAATAAGGGCAATGAGATAACTCTACGAGTATATCTCAGTGAAGGAAGACCATATTTATGGATACTGCACAAAGGTTAGTTTACATGTTTAACCTTAAAAGGGTCGTCTTTGTTTTTTCGATAAAAATACATTATACGACGTATGTTCGATGTTAATTTTATTGTTTTTTGATGTCAACGTTTTATTTGTACTTTTTCGTTTGTTTTTATGAGGTTATTGAATTTAATTGTGCAACTACTTTGATAGTGAAGTAATTGTAGGATCAAGTTTAAGTTAATAGTAACAGACTTACTCTTCAGTTAAATCTAAACGTATGTAGCGGGCAAGGAAATAAACTTCCCATGTTAAGTTAACCTTATCGAGATTTGTCATATAATTTTGGAAAATGCTTGAAGTAAGTCGTTATTTAAAATTTGTTGATTATTTACCAATAAACATTGTTCTTAAATGTGTTAGGTTATCACTTTGGGACCGATATCAATGTAAATATTTTATTTACAAATGTTATTCATGGCACTGAGATAATTTGTAATAGTACAAAATCTAATGAGATGTAATTTGTACAGCAAAGGGGCAAGGACACGGTATACAAATTGCTTTGAATAATCAAGCATGTGAACGTCGTGATTCGTTCCACGCATTTTTATCGATAGCACCGTAATATTTAAATTGAGTGCAATGATACGAGAGATTTATCGGGTCCCCGTGGCTTGTGTGATTGACTACAAGATGAGGTCGAGGGACAGATTAAAGAATCTGAATTACAATCTAACAATTGTAATATTCACTTAATGATTTAATTGTTATCACGATAAAACTATATTAAAGGACAGAAATGTAAAGCGTATAGACATTGTTATTGATGGTATGAAAACTAGCAAATAATTATGTCGTTAAATATTCTAATTCTATTATACCCATCTAACACCGCCGAAAAATCTTAGAGGAAAAAGTGAGGAGAAATTAGTTGGAAGTAGGAAGAAAAGAAGATTTGTTCGAATGCATCACTTAAATTAGGTTATGAAGATGTTATTTTAACCATTTACAAGGAAACAAATTCTTCAATCGACACGCAATCAGTTAGAATTCAGACCTCTGATCGGAGTGGGTCATAACTGGAGCCGTGAGTTCTGTGACACAAATAACCAACATAACTCGTCTTTAGGACTATAAATACTAAATAACAAATCGTTTTCCAGCATTGACAGTGCAGGTAATGGGTGCCGGCGTGGTGGTAACCATTCAAACGATTTATTGCCCTCTTAAAATATGCTGCGGCACGCTTGCCATATAGGCGTGTGCAAATTAAATCATGCCTTTTCCAGCCGCCGCTTTCTCTGTTAAAATGTTGCATTCTAATTAATATTACTTTTGTTATTGCATTATTTAATTAACACGTGTTAAACTATATTACAAAATCATTCCAGTTACTTCTGATGTAAACGCTAAGAACCAAATGTTATTTGTAGGAGTTATTAGTTATTTTTATTTTAATAAAAGTATCAAACGCAAAAATGTATCCATCAATATAGAATTTTGGTCAAGAACTCATGCTAATGGAATGTTCCAATTAAAACGAGAAATACCAGCGATGAAATGAAGTTCGAAAACATTTTAATTTTTATACAAATGGAATTTCATAAATCTGAAACAATTCTCAATTAAAACACAGAACAATGTATCTTTTTAATATTTTCATAATTTTAATTATTCTATTTAAAATAACATTGACTAATCTCATCTTTATGGCGAACTCTAAGAAACCTGAAGTGGGTCTCTCGTCCGCCATATGGACATCCTTATTGGAAATATCTTTGATCTCGGAACAACAGAGGATGTAGCCATGAAGCAAGCGGAATGCGGAATTTCACTATAAATCGATAGAATAATAAACTTAGAAGTGAAATAACATAACCTCCAAATTATAATTCTAAAGTAAATAATGAAAGAAAATATATACAATTTTCGGAAAGTTTTATTAAAGTTTATTTAAATCTAAGAGAATAACCCGCCTGTTATTTTCGCCGTTTGTCATTTAAATTGACTAAAGACTTTAGTATGCTTTTAGAGCTGTCGCCCGCAAACTTCGTTAGCGCAAATTTGGGCCAGTCGTTACCCAATTTTCGTTACCCAAAAAAATAGCCTATAATATGCCCGTCTATGTCAGCTACCCTTCAGTGCAAGTCCGGTCAAATCGGAACAGCCGTTTCGGAGATTACCCGGAGCAAACGCTACTTGCGGACATACAAATTTTTTTTAATGCGATTTTCGTTATCAGCAACGCTAATACGTCATCTTTCCGAAATCCGGATTTTTTTTTCAATATTACAAAGAGACACTCCAATTTTATTACATGTATAGATTTAATAGGTTTCCAAGTATAACATTATTAACTGGGATTTGAAACAGTACATCTCTTGACATGTAAATACAATTTTACTCGCGGAATCGTTGCACTTATGTAGTTATTTGCTTTATGGCTAAATTTACTCGAAGCAACATAATCTATGAATGCTTAGAATCATAAATACGTATACAATAACATCTACATCGAAAACCTTCAAAGTTGATGAATAAGTTATTGCAAATAATTTAAGTTTCCAATATTCCAAGTAAATCTATACTCAATTTGTATTTGTTCATCGTAAGTCAATAAACATCATAGTAAAAGATTCTATTATTAACAGCTAAATACGCTTACGAAATTTCACGATAAATTAACGCTTTTGCAGTAAATCTATCAACATAAATTTATTCATGCAATGTATCAATTTGCTAAGTGAACACCATAAACGATGAGATCTGTTAAATGCAATACTCAAAGGCAACTGAGAACCTCAGGAGGTTGCGTCGCCTTTATGATATTGCTATTTCTAACTAACTTCTCTTACGTAAATTTAATTAAGTGTTTTATTGGATTTTATTAGAATAAAATATATGGAAATTATCGGCATAAAATTAAAGTTATGAAAGAGAAAATGCAACTAATAAAAGTTTATCAGTCCTGTAAAACAAGTGGTGTTAAACACTCGGTATGTTCAGTTAATGCCTACTACCTAACCAGTTAGATAACTAAGTAGCGACCGATACACTACGGCACCAAAAGGCAACATAAAAGATGACCAAAAAAAGCAGAAATTGTACAATAAAATATTTTACTATATAATACAACAAAATTAATAAATACTTATGTTTTACACAATCTAGATTTCGTCCAGTACTATAATCATACTCATACTAATATTATAAATGCGAAAGTGTAGATGGATGGATGTTTGTTAGAGTTTGTAGTCTAAACGACTGAACGGATTTTGATGAAATTTGGTATAGATGTAGAGGATAGCCTAGACGAACATATAGGCTACTTACTTTTGTTTTATTTTAATTTCACGCGGACGGAGTCGCGGGCGAAAACTGGTAATTTAATAATAAGCGCCGAGCCCAATGGTTTGGGATACGGACTACAGATATTGCGATCGAGGGATCGAATCTCGCCATTCGACTTTTGTCGTGAACCATATCCTAGCACAAGCCTAGAGCTTAGTTGGCATGGTTAAAAGAAATATTAGTAGTTTAACAAAAATCTTCTTTTATATAAAAAATGTTAATGATTTAAAACAAAAATTTGAAACCTACAGTGTATGTCTCTAATTTATGATTGTAAAATTTGTGTAGAGTCAACATGACCGGGCCTGAATGATTAAGTGATGTTTAAAGTTGATTTATTGATGAGGTGCCTGATGTAGCAACAATGCGGTTCTCTGTTGTATCTGATATCTAATTAAACTGCATTGTGCGATGTGATTTGATGATTAATGGACAACTCGACGACCCATACATTCGATGTATTAATTCGTTATTCATTTGTTTCGTACGTAACTTTTATGCGAGTAAATTTATGAAGTTTGTTGGATAATTTACTGAAAGAAACTTACATATTCGTACGGTCGTATAAAATACTCATCAACATGAGAACTTTGTATATAGTAACTATTCTTTTGCAATGCACATTTTTTCTTTACATTATTAAACAGCCTTCGTAGTTCTAAATTAAACATATTTTAGGTCTGGGCATCTCAGTGTTTTCTTTGCATTAGAAAACTTAAGGGTTTTGAAATGTAAAGCCCATAATAATTATAAAATTCAAAAAATGCCATTCAAATAAATAAATTCTTTGAACTTTGTTTATTAAATTGGTGAATACATTTGTATACGAAAACAGGAATTTCTTATGAAGATTAAATTTCCACCATCATATCTGGTGCAGCAGTGCACCCACTAAAGCGAGCACGGCCAAACACTATTTTCTCGAAGCGATTCAGGCACTTTTGACACCCTTGTAGCTCCGTTATGGACAAAGATCATGGTTTTCTATTAAAAATAACTGACATTGAATTCAGAATTGCGATAGTGTAAGTAACAAGATCGGTGGCGCGATGTCGGAGTTTTGTTTTGTTATTTATTTCATTTATGGTTTAGTTGTATCGTATTTTACTTGTATCGTATTCGTAGCTGAACGCTGCGCTATAACCGCTGGCCGCTAATCGACTTGTCAGCTTCAGTCGCGTTTAATTGAATGAAAAGGTTATTTTGTAAATTATGTTGCAAGAACTAGTTACTTATTTTTTTATTTTAATGCAAAAGTAATGTTCAGGTCACTTCTACTAGCATGTTAAAAATGTTGCAACTTGTTTAATATTTGTTGTATAGCAAATGTATTTTTATATGCCTATTATCATATAATTTAGGAATCTACGAAGCTTGGGTAAATTGTCTACGACGTATAATCAGTTTTGATTTGACTGACTTACGAATTAAAATAGTTAAGCTGTACTAGCCCAAAGCATATAAAATTTGACTGATCGCTTAGGATTAGAGGCTTTACCTAAATGTCCATGACAGGATCTTAATCCACGACCGACTAATACGGGAATGGCCATTTATCTTGTACTGAGTCATCCTATTACGACGGTTATGGACTTTGATCGAATTTAAAAAATATTACGATCTCACAAAGTTATCGATTTTTTTGTCTTGGCAATATAGAAAACATAAAGATTTACATACGCACTATAATAACACTTTAAAGATTGTAAGTAAAGAAACCGAGCAAGTTAAGTAAAAAAAGTTTAAGCTCTACAAATACCGCATGTAAACCAATACTACTGCACAAACTGCGGCAGTGTACTGAAGTACTGTTACCGACTGATAGTGGAATTGGTCACTTTCCAATCGAACTGGACATATGTTTCCATGTTGAAGAGGAAACGTATCATTTGTTATAACAATTTTATTAATTCATCTCAAAAGCGAACCATTATATTTCGCTTCAAATTACGTTTAAAATGAATAACACAATCTAAAATTAAGTTAAAAACTTAGTACAGATGCATTTCAGTAATAGACGGTTTCCCAGCTACGTTTAACTATTCTAAGGGTTTTTGGTTCGATAACTTCATGAAATGGGATTCCAAGCTACGTAACTTGAGTTTTACTTTATTGAAACATAGCTTACTAATGAATCCCTGGTAATGATAAACGTAAACTTCAGAAACCCAGTGTAAATAAAATAAAAATTGCAAAGTTAACAATTTGTCAGTAACATACTCAGATCAAGTACAATTTGTATGCGGCGTCAATACGAACGGACGTTTATTAGCTCGCTTATAGTCATTAGCTTTTAGCGGAGTAAAGCTCTCGAACATTAAAACGAGAGTCGTCCTATCCATTAACGTAAGGCTTCCGATTTGATCTTAAAGCCTTCAGGGACTGGGCAAACTAATTGCACGGAAAGTGGTAATGTAAACGCAGTTTCATTGACTCAGCGAGTGGTTAGCTATCTACATATAAACGTTGTGATGCGTTTTGATAGCATCAAACGCACATTAAACTGTTATAAGCAGGTTATAAGACATCAAAATAATGTATTTTATATTTACAACCTCGTAAAATAGTCGTACGTTTAGATGATAATGTTTAACGCGTTTTGAAATCTAAGCACTTATGTGCTTTTTATTATTCAAAATTACTAAACATTTTTGCAAATATTTCTGGAAATCATCGTTTCCCGAAAAAGTTTCGAATCGTTAGTATAAACGTAGACCAAGAGTTTACTGAGTTGAACAAATTATGACGTCAGTCTTCCATCTATGACGTAATGCCTCCTTAACGTAGAAGTGGAGGCCTTAAGCAAATGTTGTATTATTGGTCACTTATTTATTTAATGAAACAGATGATATCTACGGAAAGAAATATTTAAATGTACTAGCGAACTTTCTTGTCCTTTTAGTTGGTTTGATTTTATTTTATTTTTTAAAGAGATCTTTGTTTCGTGGAATCTGTAAAAAAAACATCTCGCGGTGGTAAATTGGCTTACAGGAGTAGCAAGTTATTTAAAAAATACAAACGAATTCAGAACACCCTCCTATTGGAAGTCGGTTACGATTTAAAAAGAAATAACCTGAGGAACGAAATAGTTTTCTTTTTATTCAACCTTACATTACAATGCATTCGTTTTTTATATGCCTTTGCTAGATTAAATTCTACTGCACCTCCTACCAGATCGAATGCTGATACAGTGAGGTACAGAAGTGTAAAAGAAAACAAAAATTAGCTGTCAAAAAAGATAAATGCTAGATAACTGATATGTGTTTCACGCTTGCCCCTTGCCGCTACAAGGCTTCCTATTAAAGGCTCGGACACTGCAATTATATTATCTGTCTGCAAGTGATAATTCTTCCAGAGATCGCCCCTATTTGATCAGATAGCGATGTAATAAGATTGTAATAAATGTTGTAATGCCGTGCAAACAGTCCATAAGTTCGTGTTTGACTGTGCAAGGTATTATAACTAAAGTCATGAATTTGTTGTCTATTTCCTTTTTTAATTTTTTTTTTTCAAAAATCGTTTTGTGTTCGCACTCTGACAAATTTTGAAGAAAACGTAGTTTATCGGTGACAAAAAAGTTTTGCCCTACCACCCGTGTGAAGTCAGGGCGGGTTGTTAGTGTTAGTGAGGGTTAATTAAATGGGGTAAGCAGTGATTTATTCTGGCCGTGGGGCGCGGGTCGAGTGGGCGGCGGCGGGACCAGCGCGTGCTATCGGAGGCGGGCGCAGGATGAACAACACTCCGTCACTTGCCCGCCGCGTAGCGTGACGCATCTCGTAGCTCCGCACGTCACGTCGTAATCGCATACGACTAGCGACAGCGTGACAAATGCCCGCCAAAATCTAGTGACTGATTATGTGTCCATTTAACAATAAACGTTTGAGTGTCTATAAAATAAATTACAGTGATAGTGCACAATTTTTTATAACGACCGTAGTTTGTTTTTGAAACTGTTTTAAAGATTTCGTGGTTGTTGGTTTATCCTGTGGATTAAACTTTTATTGTGATGCACTATGAGTACGCGGTGAGAAATTATAAACAATGAATATCAGAGTGAAAAATCACGTTCAATCTACTGAGAAAACAAATAGGAAGCGAAGGGTAAGTGTTCTTAAACTTCTTAAAATGTAGCAAACAAACTAAAAAAGTATTCTTCTGAATTCTTATTAACAAGAAATTTCCTCGGTCGTCTGTTTTGATAAGAAAAACCTGGTAAAGTTCATAACATTTTTTATATCTATAAAAAGTAATGTAAGCCATTTATAAACATACTGTTTTTACTTTAACATTTGCAACGTTGTTGATAACAACCGAACGTCGCAAAACAATTGTTTTTCACAATGCTACTTCGTCTACATCGCATATTAGTTCATGAATTTAATATTACAATGTTTACAAGTCTGTAAGGGTTTTTAAGCTCTTCATTTACAATGTAAATCATTTACGACCATAAGATGATGTTATTTTAGCTTTTCTTAAATGCAGATAGGAAAAATAAATTAAGTTATCACATTTTCATTTTCGAACACCCTTTATCTTTAACTTTGAGTCAGCAATCAACAAAAAAGAGGGATTTATCGATTCTATTTAAAGTCGAGAATTGGTTTCAAAAGTATAATGTGATTTTTGTCCATAAAACATCTTAAAACAATTGAAACGAGGGTAAATATAGCATTAATACCTTGAAATATGTATAAGCAAATGTTTTCATATTGATAATGTAGAATTAGCGTTGGTAATTAAATTATATTTCACGTTATTAGCAGCTGATTAACGCGCTAACGATAGTCCAACGATAAACAGCGCACTACGAGTTAGAAATCTACAAAACTGGGGCCCAAAGTTATCTCGATAATTATATAATATTAATATCAAATGGATTGCGTAAGAAAAGTATCATCTATATGTACAGTCAGCTACATAAATATAAAACAACTACAGAAATTTGTCTATACAAATTACGTTTTACGCTTTTAAAAATGAGTATAGACGTATTCGTAATTAGTACGTATTCATAAGAAATGTGCATTCATACATATTTTGGAAACCGAAAGCGTTTACCAGTTTCTAAGGTTTGTAACTGTTTACATATTTATGTCGCTTACTGTACAGCAGTAAGTAAAATTCATTAAAAAATTGTGAGAATGGCAATATTTACAAATAATATTCTTAATTCACAAATGAGGCTTTTTTTTTATTTAGCAAAGTTTTCTCGTTTTGCTTTGCTAAAGAAAACCTTTTTTTAATTATTTGGTTAATGAAAATAAATTACCTTAAATTACAACAAAATTAATAGATTTCATTTATTATTTTCATTATATTAGAATTTAGTTTATAAGCGTTTATGTCGTTTTTTATTGTTATAAAGAAACTAGTTACCTTATTTAAATAAGTTATTTTTTTTAAATAAACTGTTGATATCTGTTTGTTTACTTAAATACATAGATACATGTATTGATGAGTTTAATATTCAAGAAAAAAAAAACATTTTGTCTTCCTTAAATTTTCACGGAAAGCTACACGCATTCTACGATGTTTGAGTCTGTATGAGTTTTCTGGTAAACGTACAATAAATTTTCTCACAGTTCTCTTAGTATCAATAAAACATCTACAATGTAAACTGAAGTGATAAACAGTTGTTATGATAAGATAATGGCATCATTAGTAGAGGCTACTTAATTCCGATTCCTGTTGGTAAACGAAACGTCTTAGTCAACATCCAAATATAGCTGCGTGTTATTAGAATTAGTTCCATTCATCGACTCGTGTTGCTCTAGTGGCATAAATATCGATCTGTAATCGATTGTACTTATCGATTATGGATGGATATTCGGTCTAATTTATCGTCCCTATCGATGTAAATTGCTTTCTTATAACAAAACTCCTGTCTGACTTCGAATAACAATCGAATAATCCTGACTGTGTTGACAAACTTTATAACTGTTACCGATTAAAAAAAATATTATTAAAGAGTTCTTCCATGATTATTTTATAAGAGAGAGAGAGAGAGTTTACACTTATAAACTTGCTCTAATCGCTATAAAAGGGAAAAACGGAAACGGAATTATGCTAGTAACATATTAAACTACACAAAAAAACCTTATTTTCTACATAACACAAATAATTATCTGAGATATTTTCATATATTGTTGATGTCTAATAAAATAGATTCACATATTTCATACGGGGACGCTTTTCAAACAACTAACAACAACGTAACGTAGTTATTACGTTGTTTGTGAACTAACATCGGCAAATATGCTAGTACAGTTTATCATGCAACATCTGAATAGAAGATTCCTAGCCTTGGAGAATGCAATAACTTCATTTGTTTATTTACGAGGAGTACATTTTAACACGAACTTGTTAAAACTATAAATCAATGCATTCCGAATTTATGTATTGTTACAAAAATATTAATAAAGCCTTTCTTTAAAGTCTTTAAAGCCTATTTAAAATTTTACTAATATTATAAATGCGAAAGTTTAGATGGATGGATAGATATTTGTAAGAGTTTGTAACCTAAACTGCTGAATGGACCTCAATGTAATTTGTCATAGATTAGAGGATAGTCTGGGAGAGCACATAAGGTACTTGCTTTTGTTTATTTTTTAATTCCACACGGACGTAGTGGAGGGCGAAAGCTAGTATTAAATAAATAAGTTAGAGATTTGAAAGCATACGAGTATATACAATGAATATTATAAGAACATTTATCTGAATCCTCTCGTATTCAAAAAATTGTTTTTCCAATCTTTGCGGAGCTTTTTTACGTCGCCTAGCGCACAGTTATTTCAAGTTAGCTATGATATTTAATTTAACCAGCTTAATTAAGTTAGATTTACCTGTATTCAGAATACAAATGAATATCATTAATAATAGTTATTTATTAGAAAATACAGTAATCTGTTTATGAATATGTAACATTGTGAAGATATGTTTTGCGATCTTCCCATGTGATGTGTGATTAGTGAATAATGTTGAGTAACAAACTGTCATTCTTACTAATCTCTCTATTATATTAAGAGACAGGTTAATTAATATGAACAGATGTTTTCTCCATATAATGTAACAAATGTTTCGTTGCTTAGAAATATAAATTATTATGCATATATAATTGTAATTGAACATCCGTAAATCTGTATATATTCGTCAAGGCGTTATTGATCTCAATGGCATGGGATAATATAAGAGGCTGTATAGTCCCTATATGGATTAAGTCTTACCAAGCTTGAATAAAAATAGCGTTAGATGCTACTTTTGGTATTCTCTTTATCGAAATAAAATCGTGTATTAAATCAAGGGTTTAATAACAATGATATCTGAAATAAATCCTTCGGGCAACATAGAAAACAACAATTTAATTTATTTTATTGACAATAAAAATAAAAATCAGAAGCCCCAAATGTAAGTGAAATGTTATGCAACGCACAATGACGCAAGCAAACCCTACGACCAACCGCCGCGTTTCTTTACATATTTTAATACCGTAACAACTGTAATAAATTTTATTGTATTAATATCAATAAACTTACATCAACATTAAACTCTAAACATCTATGTAAAGGCCATCAATAAACACTCGAAGTACGATCTCTCAGATAAGATTCAAAAATAACTATTTATTGCTCACATATACAACCGCAACGGGTTAACTTATGACTGGAAGTGGCATTGTCAACATGGGATCAACTCGTTACAAAACACATATAAATTCCCTTTCGATAATAAAAACTGCACGCGCCTCCAAAATGTTTATAATGTAATCGTCTCTAACTTAAACTGCGTTATGACGTCATATATCTACAAATAGTAAACTTTAACTTTCGTTCCTCTTCTAGTGCTATTAGTCTAATGTATTTAACAATTAAACTTTTGTAGTATATTATTAGCTTTTCTTAAAAAGCATCAATTTTATAAGAGCAAACTAAACTCAACTCTACATCAACTAGTAATTAAATTATAATTTTATTAAAAACCACAATCCCTTTCCTGGTATTTGATTTTTCCGGCATAAAAAAAACAGTTAATTATACTAATTAAAACAAATAAAACCGAAAGATTTTCTCTTTTGAAAATGATATTAACGAACGGCATACCAGAATATGTCACTGTTATGGACACAAGTTACTTTAAAGTCGTCCAGTTCCGCACATCTTCAATGCATTGCGTATCTCAGTTGCATTGTAGCTAGATGTACCGTTGAACGCAATTGCCAGCTAAGGGCAAGCCGCTGCGCTTTCTCGTTGTACTATGACTTGTGCATTCTGCGCCAATACCGTCTCCGTTACTTTACTTAATCTGTAGAAAGTTACAATAAAATATCCCGTTTCTTACTACTGACATAGATAAATTATGGGAAAAAATATCCAATACTTTTTACTCATGTTATGAATGCGACAGATTGAATGGAATGATCTTTGTTGATCAAGATCAGTTCAATATTTTTTTGTATCAGAGATAGATAACAATCTATAATAGCGTTACTCGATTGTATCATTGTTATATCTTACAAGAACGAAGTCGTTGACAACAACTAGTTAATATTTTTCAAAGTAAAATACAAAAGTAAACTTTGTATTACTTTTAATACATAAATGTAATAATGCCTTGTTGTTTTGCAGATTCATCAATTGCATATCCCGTTGTTTATAGTTTGCGTTTCCGAAGTAAAACTTCCCTTCCTGACTGACGTCAATCTTACGTTAAAAATGTTTTGTTTATTGTAACAAAAGATATTTATAATAAACTAAAACATTTGCAAATTTACCCATATTAAAATGGGAATGCCAAAGTTAACCAAAAGTCAATAAGTCACATAAAAAATTAACATTAATATTATATTTTTTGTTATCCAACTGCATTCGCTTTCAATGGAATACAAAACATTACCCATATCAAAACTTCAATTCAAGTTTATTATAATAACGAAGTGACCTCTAACCTTAGGCGGCGTTATCGCTAAAACTAAACTACGAAATTGTACAAGAATTAGAAACATTCATGAACTAAACATGACGTAACTGTGTTCATTGAAGATAGCCGCGTGCAACGCGCACCGTTTCCTTAATCAACATCCTAACGTATTTACAATCTTTGTAAATATAATTATTACGTAGACGTTGTAAGAATACAAGATGTAAGAGTCGCTGTATAGGAACAGTGGCAAGACGTGTTACTAGTGAGAAAACAGATGAGTATGTACGGCGAATCGCAATTACCGTCCACTAGATGCTGTCTGCGTATGGAAGACCTTAGTTGTTTCTGCATTTCTTCCTCTGTAATTAATCTTAAAAGAATGCGATGACGGATACTATGTTGGTACGTGTTCACAATATTGATACAATGACGACTTCTTTCAAGATAACACGTTTCTATAAATTGCGATTTTGCTACTTTTGGCATTAAATGTTTATGGGAAACTAAGGTATGATTGTTATGAAATTAAGATATATGGGGAGTGCTGGTGTTAGGGTAGGGCGCTATTGGCGACCGCCCAGGGCGTTGGAAAGAACGGGCAGTCAAAGATCTGGACATTACATATAACACAGTTAAACTATGCAAATCTTTCAAAAAAGCCGTAGAAGTATCGCCGAAGGGACCGACAGGTGAGAATTAATGAATGAATGTGGGAATAAATGAATCTGAATTCTTATAGACTTACACGTTGTACGAACACGTGTCTACAAATACAATGGCAAGTGTGGGGCGCCCTCCCTCTGATTGAATGATGACCGGTAATATACGGCTGAAAATGGCTAAACAAGAAAAACGTTACAACAATTTTATATGGTAGCAATGAACTTAGGAAAACAATATTTTTATCTTATTTGTTATGTTTAATTTCCACGAGCTTTTGTATATATTACAGAATTATATTTAGTTACTATCTGCATTGTTAGCGCATTATTACCGACTCTTCTCAACGTCATATTTTCTAGGTCACAGTCGCCAAGAAACTAATGCAAAGATTATAAGAAGGACTCCTAACAGGAGTTTTTGATGGATGTTTTTTGTTTGCTGACCTTTACAAGAGATTACATTACATTGTAATACAAAGAAAACGTTGTATTGAAAATAGCAGACATTAATAGCATCGGATGTTTCTCCAATAGGTGACGGTCGGATTATTTGATAAGTGTGCGAGCCCCGGGTTCAGCTCGCGGACCCCTCGTGTCCGGTACCCGGTGCCCGGCGAGCTATCACTCGATTTATTTTTAGATAATGTTCTTCGAGTTACAACACCAGGTCTTGTTTGTCGTCTAACAAAGCTCTAAAGCCGCTGTCATAATTTAACAGTATAATCAGACAGAGCAAACAGATTACAAAGCGGTTATCACTTCACAACTGACGTTTAATGACGTTGTACATTTTATCACGACGTCGGATCTCTGACTTCCAGAATGGTTTATCGTAAGAAATACAAGTTTAACTCGCGGCATTGCTTGTAGCTTAGATAACTAAATGAAATAGATAATCAAACTAATAGAGTTGTGAAGTAAATTTGTAGATAATTTGAAAACTAATTGCCAAATGTAGTATCACTAAAGTGTCAATTGTAAATTGCAAAAAAAGAATAATGTAAGACATTAGTAATTATTCAAAACTTAACATAAATAACCAAATTATGCTTATGGTTTTGTGATTTTAAAATTAGATATTGACTTATCAATGCATCTAATATAAAATAAATAATTTATAGTTACATTCATAAAAACATTCTCACAACCGATAACTGCATTTCGAGCGATCCATATTAAAAGCGAGAAACTAATCTACAAATTATCGCTTATAGAACACATCCGAAAATTATGGCGGGCATCTATCAATTTCAAATTACCATACGCCTACACGTAAACTATTTTACAACCGTTAATGTCTTGTCGCATCTTAAATCAAGCACCGAATAAAGCTTATCACTGGATCAATTAATAAAAGTCGAGGTGGTCTAGATACTTTAACTTGTGGTGGACCGATTTGGACGGGACTTTGACTGAAGGATAGCTGGTAGATGCACGCGGGAATGTAATAGATGACTCTTTTTTAATCCGCGCTTACGAAGTTTGCAGGCGACAGCTCGTAACTATATAAAAGTACGACAAGGGTTTTCTCTATAATATATTTACTTTTTACGAAATAACTCGATAAATGAAATATTGTTATGACCGGCGCTGTTTTTAGGAATTCGGCGGTCGCTTATTTGTGTTGTATTAAAATGAAATATAGATATTAAAGCTACGCTACCTCTACAAGCTCCAGGTCTAAACAAATAGTTTTGTTTCTGTAAAGTACGTTTTGACTTGTATTTATTAGTGTTGAAGTATAAGAGTAGTTGGTGAGATGGGCGGGCGGCGCAAGTAGATAGCGGGGTCACGTTCCTAAGATAAAACGCGAGATAATAACGACGTCTTCACTGCACGATTGTCTCTCTACACATATTATTTGGAGTTACCAATCGTAGAAGACAATACGATTTGTAAGACAAATATTTATAAGACAGTTTGAGAGCTGATTTTGGAAAATATAACGTTTAACATGAAATGTTAAATGTGCACAAGGAATTGTGTTAACATTTGGTTTATGAACATTGAGTGCAGATAGATTTTTGTCTTTATAAGTCGGGTTAACACTGGCAAGTGACCATTAACAACTGAAAGGAAAAACAAAAATAAATAAGTACTAACTGAAGAACGATAAATCGAAAATAGAAATGATAAAAAGGTGAGAATCCTGTCCATTGAAAGGTAACATTATCCGACGCTATCGGTTTGAACAGCAGATATAACATAAAGTTATAAGAAAATATATTGACCATCTACTACGAATCACTACACTTGGGCGTCGCCAGATGATCATCTAAACCTGATCCTTGCGAGACAGCATTCATATGGTCTTATTTTACATCTTTGGATTATTTAGGGAGGGATATTCTACTCTCCCCTAGCGATGTCCATCCTATTCTCTTTTGGAGTAGTTTTCAATATGACATTTCAACATAACTTTTTTGTTCCGTGTCTTTTTAGAGCGCGCACACCTTTGAATCAACTATCGCAACTGTTGTGCGGTTGTCGATTGTTTAGTAGCCCATTCCACTGTTTAGTTGCACAACCAAAATTCGAGTAGTGTTGCACACACACATTCACATAAGCTAATAGGAATCAAAGCGAGACAAAACTATCTCATAGTTTAGTCAAAGATCTGCGCGTGCTCTTAGATTGGTCCGAAATATTCTTTTCTTATATTTATCAAACTTACAATTTATTAAAAATAATTATATTCATCATTTGATCTCGTCAAAGATAAGCATATTGATTATAGAACATTATAATTAAAGTCAATGTGTGGGGTAAATTTATGTGCATGTAGAGACGCCTGGGGCCTCTCTCGACATGCATTTAACTAAAATAATAACCTATTTGGTGCATTGCCTAAGGAGAACTGTGTTATGCTTCTTAGAGAAGCTTGTAGAGAATAATTTAATTCATTACTGATGTTATCTAAATTGTAAATAACGCAAGCCCAAACAACACTTTATAATAAAAACCTAAATCAATTTTAAAACAAAATTTTGGCTATAAATATTTTTTATTGACAGAAACCACTGGCAGCAACTAATATATATCCATACAATTATTTATATTAATGTATTTATGTAAAAAAATATGCTCGTAAATTATTAATTCAGATAAACTTAATCGTATAATGAAAAAACTGTCCACTGACTGGTCATTTGATAAATTGCCGTTTTGTTGACCCAATGCATATCTGCAAATGTGTTTCCCGCTAGTGTTGGCTATGACTAAATTTGTCTTCTAAGAATTATTTAAGAATAAGATATACTTGTACAACATTTTTTGTTTTCCTCAAAATGTTTTCGCTAAAATCTTGTTTTTTTTTACTTTACATTTGATTAAAATTCCAGTGAATCTTGTTATGCAATTCAAGGTTTTTAATCATATTAATATCATAAGTGCGAAAGTTTAGATGCATGGATGGATGTATGTAAGAGTTACGCCTAAACGGGTGATCGGATTTCGTTGAAATTTGGTATAGACGTAGCGGATAGTCTGGAAGAACACATAAGCTACTCAATTTTTTTTTAAATTCCACGCGAATGGAATCGCGGGTGAAATCTAGTTCATAATAAAACAATCTACAATAGAGTCCTGGACTTCAGCACAATTGCGCGGTACTGTAACCCCTAAGAAATTGGGAGTATCCAATTTTTGCTTTTCCTTATCAGAAATAGTTCACTTCTTATTAAGGGTAAACCGACACGATAGAAACTAATAAATGCCAGTAGTGACTATTATAAAATATAACGTAGCGTACTCATAAAAGACCTAATTATTATCAATAATATTCCTTATTAATCATGAAGATAAATAACGTCGTTTAAAGATATGAAGTCTCTTAGTATCGTTTATAATGGACACATTATTTTGAAATTGGCATCGGTAATTGGCAAGTAATGCGTAAATGTCTATTCCTTAGAAGGTGCTTAGTGACAAATATAGAAGATGGCTATCTCGCTAGATGCGAGATATTATCTGCAAAGCGCGGCAAAAGTAACTTTACCGCAATTTCTATTTGATATGTCTTGAAATCGCTTCTGTGGAGGTTTCTCTCGATACTTGTTAAGTTTCTCTGAAATTCAATAGTTTACTTTAAGCTTAGTTTTATTATTATAGCACGTCTTTATAATTTTTAAATTGCTTTCCAGAGACGAGTATAAAAAGACGAGTAATAGTTACAAACTCATTAGTATTGATTAACTTCTTTAGTCTGTTTGTAAATATTGAAACGTGTTTATTATGATAAAAAAATAATAAATTAAAGATTATCTTATAAATCAAATAATAGAAAGTTACCATGCTAAGGAATGGCGTTGTCATGTAGCAGTGTATTGGCATCTCGTTGACATGAAATCCCACGGTATTTTGAATTACTGAGACGAAGTAATTTATCACAAATCTAAGATGGTTGAACACCGATATATCCCCACATAAATATTCCGAATGCCTTTTTCTCGTTCAATGAGTGAGTAACGTCGAAACGTAGGCGAGCATTAAATTTAAACAAACAACCTTTAATTTATCGATCCACACTTAACAATAAAACTTCTACGCCTACGGGATTGCCTACGCGGAATAAAAAAGACAAACGAGTAAATCTTTACACCTTCTTTTAGAAGTACGCCTCATTGTTTTACTTTAACTAACGTCGCCCATTGTTTGCAACTCTAACATAATTAAATAAAGAAATTTTACATTTTTTTAGCTTTATCTTCCCCATACTTCTTATAACTGTGTCAAGTTTTAAATTCATCTGTTCGCAAAATCTCTTTAATAAGGATACAAAGTTTCAGCTTCTCATATGTATGTGTCAATAGATATAAATCGACTAAAATATCAGCTCACTGGCGCCCCCTGTTAATGTCAAAAAATGTCTCAAGATCCTTTTCTATACCTTATTTGGCTTTACTTATTTTACGACAAAAATAATTGCGATTGTAACGCTTCTCTTACCGGCTTAAATATTCTTATTTGGCTATATACATAACTTTTTGTGTTACGACGTGATCTGTTATTAAATAAATCTGCCGTAGATGAAAACAATCAATAATTGTCGATTTACGTAACTAAATTGTAAGCAATTTGGTAACTATTTGTATCAAGTTTCAAATGCAACTGTTACTTTTTTATCTTTAAGTTCCCTGGACCACTAATTAATTCTTTCGAAATCACTTACCTAACAACAAAAAACTGGTTAGACAGATTTAATTATATTGGTCAAGAAAGAATAATGTATCGTGCTAACTCACTGTCAATTCTGTATACCAAGTAAATGTACTGCCACTTTTTCTTACTGACAAATCTAATTAATATACAACAAGTTTAAATTCTTGTTGCCATATCGAAAATAATCGGCCGGAGAACCTGTTCGCGTCTATCACAAAACCGTCAGGAGATATAAAATCACTGATCACTCAAATTAAAATGTTATTCAACGTGTCTCAGTGCGGTGATCGAACGTTATTTATGATGTTGTTTAAGGTGGACAAATGCCGGTGTTGCCCGATTTAAATACCCTGTTTCGATTCGCTCTATTTGTAATCATAACAATTTTCGAAAATTTATAGGTTAGGTTATTATTATACAAAGTTTTGTTCTTAAAATGCATAATAACTTTAATATAAATTTTATTTTCAAAGATTTTTTTGTAGAATCAAAACTAAAATTTAACTGTATCCAGCTACGATTGTAAATTCTCTAGTTAAATTACAGTTTATAGGGTGTATATAAAGTTTTGAAGTGATTAATTTGAGCTCTAATCATCCTAATTTATTATACAGCGTAATAAATTGAAAGCTGATTAATTAAATAGTAGATGCGTAAAGTAATTTATAAAATCCATTCACAAGTTATATAATTTCAGTTTTCTTATTTCCACTTTTTAATCGCTAATCAATTATTTCAAAGTATTAATTCGTAATACGTAATTGTATTAATATAATAATCAAAAATGTAAAATCTAACGATTGTTACAGAACAACCTTACAGGGTGTATTGTTAATGTTGTTCGGCGAACATTCACGCAGTCACTGAGCTCAGACAAGAATGCTCGCCTCGAAATATTACACATCGTAACATCGGTCAGTAACCACCTTAAAATTGTCAATTAAAGATACGACGTCTTCCATGTTTTTAAGTAAATTGAAAAAGTCTTTTTTGAAAACAAAGCTTTACAAATAACTTTCTTAACATCAAAGAAGCGTTCGATTTCAAATAGATTATCAAAGCATTATCTTAGCAAGTACCACTTCATGTTGAACTAAATCTAATTAAAAATAGCTTAATTACAAATTAATGATAGGTGCTACATTACTAAAAAATTGAAGAAATAAATGTTGACGTAATGAAAGCCTAAATTAAAAATGATTTCACGGAATTTTTGATGTGCTACGAATGTAATGACTTATTTTCCACATTCCTCGTGGCCGCTTTCATCACTCAACTATTTCGAAGCACTCAACATTGTTATGCGTTTTATGTTTTAATTATAAGAGTGATGTTTAATGGCTTCGTGGTACAGCGGTTGAAGTTTTTTACAACAACAATGCGGGTTCTGAGTTTGAATTACAGAATTTTTGTTTTTCTTAAAATAATTGTTACGAAAAATGATGATTGCACTCGATGAATTACAAATTAATTCAACTAAGATAAAAGTAAAGAATTATCTTGTCAATTGCTCATTGCTTTCCAATTGTTTTATCTGAAATTAAGAAAATGGTTTGAAAATGTGACCTCGGATACGCAACAATATTTCGTTATTAATTATTGTTTGGGCTGTTTATCACTTCAAGGAAATTCATATCTGACTTGCCAAATAGTAGTACTAACTCACAAATTAAAATCATTGATTTTATCAGTTTATTTGAGACGGAATCAGCAAGCTAGGCAAGCGGTGAATGCTTTCTCGATGTTGTATCGCGCAAAAATAGCCAATATCGACGTCGGCGTTAACGTTAAGTGCTAGACGACAGTCGAATAAACAGTTCGCGGCCGGCTCAAGGGCGTACAGTTTTTTTGTATCAAACTACCCACGCTTCAGGCCTACAATATTCGTGTACGCTGATACAAGACCACTTGTGTATATCCGATCATTCATTGATAATATTAATATCTAAGCCAGCGTTATTTTGTTTATACCCACTAATATGACTGAGCCTACGTCAGATTCATATTTAAACTAAAAAAAAAGTGTTTCTTCGTAATGTTTGTAAATATTGTACTAAATATAACATTGAAATATTTTCATTTAAATCATAACAAAGGGGTCAGAATATTTTTATAAAATTTTTTGGTATAGGCTCAGTTGGATGGACTTATTGCCAATTATGCGAACACTTCACAATTGCTGTTTGCTGTATACCTCGCCAAACATAATGCTTCGCAATACAATATATGGGTGCCGCCAACCTAGGCTATGTTTGTGGAGAACAGCTACCAATAATTCGAAGTAGTTTTTGCGAGTATCCGCTGGGAAATGACAGCTTTCTTTCGTTGCGACCATTACTGTTGAGGTTTTTGACACTCTACTATTAGTCCCAATTTTCACCACCGTCACAAGCCGCGACCGTCAGCGCCAAGATGGTAAAAATCAAATAGACACAAAATACTTATAGCCTGTCCATTTATAGAGGTCAGCGATACAGTACACTATACTATTCCGGTTAAATCTACCGCATTGAGTCACATTGATGTCGGTGTTGAAATCGCGTCCGAATAATCTCACAAAAAATCTGTAACCGTTTAGACACAAACGTAGCTTTGTGTCAGACTAAGCTGGATGTAAGTAGGGCAATAAGGACACTGTTAATTCCACCCGGATCGGGTTACCAATGACACGTTTATTTATTACTACGCCATACTGTAATATAATTAAATCCAATTAAACAATAAAGCATATTTTGTAAAATATGTTACAAGAACAATGCCAACGTAATAGGCTTTAAAATGCTATCTGGTGTGTGTATTTGGTTGTAATTAACTAGATTTTCTCTTATCTTGAAATTGAAACACATAACCAAAGCCTTGATTAAAGAGGCTCGATACTTAAAAAAAGAAAAAAAGAGGTTCGTAGTTTTTTAGATTAATCGATCAATCTGTATTACACAAGAAGGTAAACAATGTTGAAAATTCTGTAATCTTTTACGTATCGTTTACTTAATTTTGGCAAATATGTCACGTTTGAGCAATCTATCAAGTAAACCCACACGTTTTTACATAACGTATTTCGTAAAATGAAACCATATCAGTGTGCTTACATTGTACAATATAATTCCAAGTGATTTATTTTCTATTACAATATTTTTAATGAACGTGAGATTTTCTTTTCAGAGAAATTGCTTTTTTATTGTATTCATTATGCACATTCATTTTAAATAAGCTTATTGTTTGTGGAATTTCTAATTGGATCAATGATATCTCAACTTTCTTCTTTTCGTTCTAATCAAAGACATTTAAGAAATATGTAGACTGGACATAGGGAACATATTTCACCGATAACTTCTTTGTACAGTAACTAATATCTCAATGTCAAATTTGCCGATATATGCTTCTCAGTGTTTGAATTAACTATTTGTTAGTTTGTGATTTTGACTATCGGACACCAGAAACATTTTTGAAGTAAAGTATCAACTTTGCTTAGTCTTATTTTTAAACCTCTTTGGTTCTGCTATTAGATATTAACTTTTAGAATGAATTTATTCAACCATAACGTAGACATAAAACAAATACAATCGTATCTGGTATTTAAATCGATAAATTACCAAACTGTCTTGTTAATAATATTCTTGGTGTTATACGTCATTAAATTAAAGGAGTGAATCGCGTGCGAGGACCGCATCTGCGTCTGCGCTTTAACAAATTATTATCACTTTGGGGTCGCAGCATGCAGCGCGCCTGACATCACGTCTGACCCTCGCCTCGAACCGTATCATGTTTCCGTTGCAGTTGCAGTACCCAAAGAAAGCTTGTTCGAACCCACTCGAAATCAATGATTTATCATTCGTCCGAAACTCCGGCGGCTTAATCAGCGATTAGTTACTTATATTCACATTATAATAAGATAAAAAAGCTAATGGATGTGGATTAAAGAATGTGTTGGGTTAATCACTTTTCTTACATCTAAATAGGTATTATTTCCACTAATTTAATTAAATAGTCATACTAACAAATGCGAAAGTTTAGATGGATGGATGGAAGTTTGTTAGAGTTTGTAGCCTCAACTACTAAAAGGATATCGATGACTCGGACGGAGTCGCGAGCGAAAGCTAATGAAATATAAATTAAATTTTTGCGATATATTTCAATTAAAAGTATTTTTTACTATAAGTCAACAAAAATATGTAAATCTAATAATCGTAGTGATTCGCCTTTTGTCGTTTTACTAGTTTCATTTTTAATTGTAAGAATATAATCGAAACATGATCAGCTATAAATAATGCAAAGTCACGTTCTACCTACTTGCAAAGGTTATTGTTTTACAGCGCACTTATTTTATGTGGGTGTTAAAGGTTTCTAATTAATTAATTTTAATAACGAACGGTATAACTTAATTATTCAGTATACAAAATAGTAAAATTGAAATGTATTGAAAATTGAAACATTGAAAATGCCTCGAAAAACGAATCCGAACGAACGAAACGAAACGAATTTGGCGTTTATACCGAATAAAGTATTTGAAAGACCAAATCTTTTCTATTAAAAATATAAGTAACTACTTATATGAACAAAATTAATACTCCTTTGGCGATATTCGTATTGAGGTAAATAATTTTTTAATACATAAGCTGTAGAGCAAATATTATATTCTATCTCTCAATATTTGGGGTAACTATAATAATGGCTTAAAGGATATATATAATATCAACAATATTCTGTTGTCTCTCAATACATCTAAAACAAATATGAAGTCTATTGCTAACAATTGCTTAAAGTATATGTAGAGAAACAGACGAAAACATTGTTTTGTTTTCTGTCTATGAAAAACAGAGATAAAAATTACTTTCAGTACATGATTTTCGGCTGTAAAAACTCATGGTCAAAAGTTCATCGTTCGTTTAAAAAGGAACAATTTAAATGTCGATTTTGGTAATTGATTGAAGGAACTAGTAAATAAGTCTGTAATGAAAACAAATGAAAGCCTTTGTACGGGCTCGCTTTCATTTCATCCAATCATACTAAAAATTAATATTTTTTGCTCTTAAAATTAGTTGAATTACAAAAATATTGATTTCACCGAAATATTTTACTAAAAATTAATGAATTAAAAAAGGCAATCGAATTCCTTCCAATATAAAAAAAATCGTAAATAATATTTGAATCTGTTTAGGAATATTTTCGTCGAAATTATATAGAGAAAATTCAATGGCACCTCCTTAAAAAGACAGTATACTAATAAAGCTTGTATACTCGTACTTGTATTAGTATCATGTTTATAAATAATCGAACCTTGTAAAGCGTTCAATATTCCGACTCACCGCTGATCCAAACATTAGATTAGGTGACGTTTTGTTTATGTTATGTAACCGCTCTTTTTGTAGACAGCGGGCAGACGGCTCACAGGTACTACCGTGACTCACATGCTTTATGGTTATAACTATTAATTTGTATCGTAAGAAATACATAGCAATCAAGCACATCTGCAATCTCGAGGGTATAATAAACCATCTGAAGTCATAAAGCATTGCTCAATGCAATATTATGGGTATATAATGTCTAATTAAAATTGATCGAGGTGCATGAAGTAGTTCACGTATTGAATGTTCTAAATAGGTCGCTATCAACAGACCTAGGCACCAATTCCCAAGCCCCAAATACACGTTTCCTTGTTAAGACGTTACTACATTATACATATGTCTTCATATAAATACAGATAAATTTATAAATACATCTTTTTATTCTTACTTACACTAACAATAATGCACCTAAAATTGTATCGCAAATTTTATTGTTATTTTGATAGTTGATTTAAATTTTGATTTACATTGAAATTGCTGCAAAAATAATAACAGATTAAGAAACTTAAAATTTTATAACATTGGGTTTCAATTTTTTTTGAGACAGAATAAGATATGTAAATCTTGATAGATAGATGAATACAATAAAACGATACGTGAAATATTCAAATTAGCACATATGTACATAGTAAACACGAATAACAGAAATAGCATAAAGAGAATCGGGGCCAACGCTAAAACATTTGCAGGAAAGTTTTATTGTAACATAAACTTAAACAAACCGTTTCGCAAACCACAATACACAATTGTACGTCGGATTGCATTGCGATGAATTTACAAAAAAGAATATCCAAGTTTTAACAAGAAAAACGTCTGATACATCAAAGGAGTTCAACCTTTGCGGAAGGCTTATTAAAAACAAACACTTATGTTTGACGAAATCGTTGCGTTTACGGGTTGTTGGGATAATAAAATGTGTTCATTTTGACACCAATCTGGTGTTCATTATTTGTGAACAGTGTGACCCGTCGCCGGCGTAACCCGACACCGCGCCGGCTGCCGACACCGACTCTTGTTTGATCTACTGAGAGCTTTTTAAACTTTTTATGTCATAGTTTAGTGCGTTTTAGGCGCCTTTATTGCTGAGTAAACATTTCAGGATTATAGTTCATAGCGGCGAAGCACGGCTAAAAGATCTTTCTCGTTTTGACAGTTCCTCCGAGGTTCCAAACATCAGTTTCTATTTTCGTAGTTTTGACAGGCGAAGTATTTTTTTAGTGGCTAAGTCAAGATATTTTATACCACTTCTTCGCATCTTAAATTATAAAAAAAACGTGTAAAGCGTTTTTTTCTTTTTTCTGCTCTTTCAAAACATCAGATTTTTCGCTAGGAATAAGATTTAAGCGTAAAACAAGGAAACCACCAAATCAATCGCAGAGGTAGGAAGTAAACTTCTACTTCTACTTCTACTATACGAAAATTCTGTGGTGAGATAATTCATAAATACAGTAATTTTGAAGCAATTTACGAAATAAAATTAATTCAAAGTGTAGCATGAATAACTTGAGTATGGTAAATTCCTATAAATAATGTTTAGGTGAACACCTCTCATATTAACGTATATCTATTCTAACCTTTAATTTGTAGAGCTCTTGATATGTTGTTTATGTTACAGAAAGACTTTTGTTTTGTTAAATAGCCGTTCGAAGGATCGCCGAGCGGCCGGTGTTCCGACACTTTAGGAAAATAGACAGACCAGAGTTGTAGGCAACGGCTGTGGTAAGCAATAGTGAACAATCACAAGGCGAGGTAAAATTTTAATGATAAGTCATTAAAAATTTAATTTCACTTATTTACATATTAATGTTACAAATAGGCTCAAGTAGACAATTAGATTTGATATTCATCAATATGAAGTGTATAAACCAGAAAAGGTCTTATAGTTTAATCACTTTGGATGCATTGTTTTAAAAGTAACTCATATAAATAAAATAAAATTAAAATAAAATAACATTTAATCTTTAGCAAAAGCTTTAGTGATTAGATATGAATTAATTTACGTCTAATCTTTAGATTTTTATCTAACTTGTTACAACCCGTCAAACAATTTAGGCTGCCAAAGTCATTGTAATTGTGACATATTGTATATTAATTTCCACCTACGAAAAGTGTAACCCATCTGTCGTTCGAGCAAAGGGCATATTTAAAATATCCTTTTGATGAGTAATTGTTCACCGAAGCCTGAATGACGCGCTCTTGCATACCGCCGGCCGGCGTTAAGCGGTCGGATTTTTAAATAAACATTTTTAATGACCGCGCCGCGCATGCGCGCTGCCAGGTGTGCGCAGACGGTGCCTGTCTCTCCCCTCCCCTACCCTTCCTTGCCCTCTTAGCCTCATCCCCCCACTCCAGCCCGCACCTACTTCTTTTGTTCCTATTCATAGAATCCGTGTTTCCTGACATGACCTATAATAATAATTCAATTTCGATCATCCTCCATATGGTACACCGTGGCTCGATGAAATGATAGGAAATGAGTAGGCTCAAGACAAACTTTACTCGGAATTCTTTTTAAATCACTTTTGTGGATACAAAAATTTTAAAAATCGCTTCATACGATTGTACTTGTATAGCCAACTCTTTCGAATGTTATTCTAAATTAATATTAATAAAACAAAGAGTTCAATTTTAAAAGTTTAGACGAGTTTTCTATCGATAATCTGTCAAGACGTCACGTTGTTTCTGAAAGATTGACGGAAAGATGCGTCCAAAGATAATGTTAAAACAATACGCAACTGAAGATAATCCTAAGAAAAAATGTTATTGTTCAAATATTAATCAAGCGTTGACTTAATAAAACCCGACGGCAATTGTTTAAGCACATTGGTTTATGACTTGCTGATAATAAAGCTCAGAAACTTATTATTAATTTATTCGTATACTTAGAAATCTACGTTAAAATTGTCGATGTTGGTCACAGTGAATATAATTGACTTTCTTTCTTTATTATTGAAAAACACTAGAAAACCTTTTGTATATGAGTTATCTTAGACAGTAAAAAAGTACATAATTAATGTTAATAAAAGAATTAGTTGCCAATACTAGCTATAATATACCAACTACATCTTTGTCAAGTTATTAATTACAAATCTAAGTAGATTAATCAATAACTAGATGTAATTACAGACTTTCCTGCGCCCGCGCACGGTGACCGCTGGCGCACAGCTTTCGCTGCAATTCATCACTGTCAATGTTATAATTATATCTATCCGAATCATAAACCAAACGCTAGTGAATTGTGAACTTTATATATGATCACAAATCGAGATATTGTTCAGTTAGTAGCCGCAGGCCGCCCGCCGAGCGTCGCACCGCACTTTGGTTATCAGTTAAATCTCACGTAGGTGTGACTTAATAATTAAAACGGCTGCTTTCACGTTCACGTAGTTCACATAAATGGATAATTAAATGCATTGCTTGTGAAATTAAATACACCATTGTGAGATAGGGCGCATACCCCATCCGAAACTCAGGCAAACTCATCCGGTTCACCCTAACTGTAGCTAATGCCTCGACTATGCTTCATCGAAGGATGATTGAAACCAGAAATTTATAATAATGACATCATAATTATCATCAATATGCAGTCCCGGATTCACTTCATATCTCCACAATCTGATGCCGACCATCTTCCCACTCGACTGCAGTGACATTATTTATGAGAACGTATAAATTTATAAATAGGTGCATACGTTACTTTTATTAGATATTCAAGAGATTAATGCTTAAATAAAAGTGTTCTAAGATCATTTAGTGGCCTTTAAATCTTATTAACGATGAAACGCATTGAATACATAACTCAACGGAATCAGACATCACCAGAGGAACTTAAAAAAAAGTTTTTTTTTTTAATAAGTAAAAAAGAAAAATGCCAATTCTACTCTACTATTAGTGTTATAAAATTCAAGTTAATAGTGACAGTAGGACGAATATGTTTACTCTAAAACTACAGAGTTATTGTTTTGGTCGGTAACGAGCATAGATAATAAATATTATAGTTTTGTTTGAGTGGAGTATCGCAAGTCGTCACATCAATTTTTTTTTCCATCCTTTCTTGAGATCATTACTGCTGTTAAACATAAGAAGTAGGCTGTCCATATTTAAGAATGGTTTTCTGTGGAAACGATATGAATTTAGAAGAGTTTACAAAATGAATAAATTGTTTAAAACCGTTATCCTGTCACTTAGTCGGGAAAACGTAATCAGTGTTGACCCCAATTGAGATAAAAGGCGAGATTGTTTATTGGCACTGTTGAGCATTTGGGTGGTCCGCCCCCGAACTTGTATCTTAATCTCAAAGCAAATCCCGAAGTATTGTTATTTACGTTTATAAATGAGTCTGTAGTTGACTTAATAGTGATGAGTGTATTTAGATGTAGAGATAATTTTAGCAACTAAGCGAGAACCTTAATATTTAGTGTAAGTAATTTAAACTAAGACAATGTTTAACCATTTAGGTTATCCTCGTCTACCGGGCACCGGAGAGGACTGGACCAATGCGCGATAGCCTTTTAAATAACTCCTAGTACAGCTGTTACTTTACTTATAATCAAACTATTATGCGCTTTCCTTTGTCAAACTAACTAAATAGAAATTAGAGTTTAATTTTAAAACTAATCGTGGAGGGCAATACGTGTCCTATCATTTCATTCTAAAGCCGGAATCACTTTAGAGATCGAATTTTGTCACGAACACGGAAAAATATTTTTAACTCTTTGCCTTATAATTCTTAGAGAGTCTGATAAATTTATAAGACACTTCAAAACATCTTCATTTTATTGATGAATCGATAGTTAACACGCGTATGCAAATGATGGTAATAAATAAATTAAAATTGCATGTCATGTATCGCACCTACATAATATTACGTTTAATAAACTGCTCTCCACACGAGCTTAAAGTGAGAGTTATTATTGATAATTATTTTATTATTTACTTGCTTTAGCCCGCGTCTCCGCCCGCGTAGAATTAAAGAAAACTAAAGTGAGTAGTCCATGTATTCTTCCAGACTATCCTTTACGTCTATGCCAAATATCATCGAGGTCCGTTCGGCCGTTTGAGCTATAAACATCCATCTATCCATCTAAACTTTCGCATTTATAACATTAGTAAAAAGTAAAATGGTATTTATGGAAGAGTTATTCCTGCACAGTACCGCTAAAATTATTGTTAAAAGTCAGAATAAAATAAGCTATTTTCTCATATCTACGCTTGATGATAATTTATTCATAGACTTCGTTACGTCTATGCAGCACTGTTGTGCAGTAGAAAGGCTATTGTATCGTAACTTGATACCTTTGGCCGCATTTACAGTAAATTATAACCGTTATCGCTATTTACAGAAACTTCTACTATTAACATAACAAATGTATGGATAAATACGCGTAAAATACAAAGGAAAGTAAAAAATATCTTTCATGATTCCAAGCTAATAATTGTTAAAATGCTCCTATTTAAAAATGTATTTCACGTTTGTGAGATAAAGTAACTTATTTGATGTAAGCACAATTGAACTTTAGCTTCTACTGGGAAAACCCGTTGGTTGATAAGATCATATGAAAAATAAATAATATTTTGTTGGCTAATAATTTATGTTATTTAAATGTCTTTATAAATAATGTTGATTAATTAATGAAAAGCGTTGATAGATCTGTGACTGCGATCTAACGTAGGATCTAACGTAACGGAGGATCGATTACACGCAAACTTGTAGTTAACTTCTTGCATGTTGTTTGCAAAACTTTGAGTTTCCACTGCTAGTGGACGTGTACAAAAACATCTTGACAATGTACGTGTTCAAATACACACAACAAAAATCAGAACAATCATAATATGAAACATGTTTCTTTACGGAAAGTCATGGAAATTCAATCCTATGAGAAAATAGTTTCCACGCTATGTTCTACCTAATATACTTGGCGATACAAACAATACAATTCATTAAATTGAAAAGGCAAGGCGTATGAAATCTCACTTGCTAGACAAGAATAAATCTCGTTACAATTTTTTCAGAGTCGTAACACCAATTTGAATCAGACTTCTGATTATCATTATAGATATGATTATACGAAAATATTGCATGATAATAAGTATTCTACGAGCACAAAGCGAAGTACTAAGCATGTTGCAACGCTGTCGAGTGGTCGTCGTTCCGCCTTCGATCACATTTCACTCGGCCACCACAATGAAACGACTCGTTAACCAGCCGTCAGATGAATGCAGTCTTGTGCAACACACCCTGCAATCTAAGAATATGGATTTTGTTACACGCCCTTTGAACGATCGTAAATTCACGTTGCCGTATTCATAATAGCGGTTTATACCAATTTTATGGTTGTTAAGTTTCTTACAACGTATATTCAATTGAAATAAAGATACTATTATACTATGTTTATCTTAAGTATTGAATAACAACTGAACAAGATTCTACTCATATTGAACATTGATGCATATAATGATGATCGTCTGGGATGACCTTATATCTGACATAAACAGATTTTCAATATGCAATTAGAGTAACATTCAAATAGATATTTTGTTTCTTTTTAAAACATACCTAACGAAATTATATCCATAAATTTTCGCATAAAAGTTATAAAACAAACTTGTATAGAGTTCGTATCAGTGCGCAGTTAATTCTGCTCGATGCCACGTGTAACGAACACAATCAGTGTTCAAACTACGAAATGAGATTTCAGGACAAATATTATCCTATTTGCGTTCCATTTTCCATGGAACATGCCATACGTACCAACATGATTGGTATTTATTCAATATATATCTGGCTTTCATGTTTATAGTTTTTTCAATTTTTAAAATGAACGAAAACTAATTTTAAATGTCATTAATCATTACTAAAAATGTTAATAAGTATTACTGAGGTATATTGTAGATTTTATTGGTGCTAAAATTGAACATAACATTACCACCAATGCTCATGAAAGTACAATACTAGTATATTTTGATAGATATTGCTCGAAGCAACGGCCGCGCGCCGATAACATGTCCAAAATAACTCAACAGAACATCTCAAACGCTGCACAGATAACATCACGTATAATACTTCTTTTATTATTTACATTGTAATATAATGACCGTCTTTTTGTTATTGAAATGTCAAATATTCGAGGAAAACGTTACAATTTATAAATGTTAGGCCTAATTTTAGTCCCTCTCCCTTCACATCCGCTTTTTAAGAGCAAAGGATGGGAAGGAAAAGTGGATTTGACGGTGGAGGAGACGCATAGGAAGGGGAAATATCCTTTATGTGCGTCTCCTCCGTCGATTGATGATGCATATGGGCAGCGGTCGCTTTCCACTTCGGTGATTCAGGTGGCCGCTTGCTCGTTTGCCACCTTATGATATAAAAAAAATATTCTGTTCAATCTTTACATAGCAAGTTCAAAATCAATTTAATCATTATAAACGAAACTTATGTTTATTTTTATTTCGAGTCACTATTAAGTGTTTCTGACAAGGGTTATGACTTTTAGTTTATCTAGAAGATAAGTTTTTTTGGTATTAAGACGTAGCAGCAGAATAAGTGATCCTAACTGTCAAACAACATTTTTTAATATACGATTAAGATCAGTTTAACTTACCCTAGAGACATTTCTTTAAGAATAGAAAATATTAAAACAACTGCTGATCAAAATTAACCCTTGTCACTGTCAGAAACTAGCTTTAACTGTACTAAGTAAACAATATTTAAAAGAATAATTCAGCACGCTACCAACCCTTCAATACATAGATATAACCTTGCATAGTTTATAAGTATCATATAAGATAGTAATAATTATGTAGAAATAATATTTACATATAAATTATTAACATATAAACATACCTCTGCAAACGACTAGTAACCCCATTATCAGTTTGGCTGCAATAAATTAAATGATTTATATGTTGCAATTGATTTGCAAATATCACATAAATTTCAATTAGCAACTGAACACGACTAGAGCTGCATTAACAAATAATAGCCTACACTCGTATCACTAAAATTTTAGAAATATTAAAGTCAATACGTCAACACGGTATCAAACGAGATCGTTTATCGATCTATTTTTGAAAAAAAAAAACCATAGAGCTAGTTAAAAAAACCATAGAGCTCAAAACTATCGAGAAATGTACAGTTAGTATTTCAAAGCAATTTAATTTGGATTGTCACAAAACAGTGCAGTAGGAATTCAGCGTTTAGTAAGTAGCCTAAACTCCACATAATCTCAACAAATGGACACTAAACAACTGGCAACTAGAAATTTTAGTGGAAATAACTCAAATGCTGTAAAAAAATATGGGTTTTGTCACATTTATATCCGACTTGAAGTTACAAGAACGTTATGTATTATCTAAAGTTCAAACTGGGAGAATCTTCTATAGGTAACTCGATCTATGTAAATATATAAGACTTAAAACATGCGCACTGTAATTAACATGATGATGTATTGTAATTAATGACAGGAATCAGATGTTTAAAAGCTATTTGGCATGTACGACGGGCAACGAGAAGACGCCTGCATGCCTTTTTAATCCGACGTCTAGAATAATTACCGCAACTCATAAATAACGTTCACATTCCGTTGTTTATTACAAAGGAAATTAATTGTTATTTGTTAAGTCGTAAACAATCATTTGTTTGTTGCAGCCGCAGCGGAAAAATGGTGCAAAGCTCGCAAGGGTGGCGAGGGAGGAGGCGCGGCCTACGGTGCCCGCGTCGCAACAAAACTCTACGAGTAAGAAACCTCTTTCTTCTATAGGCCAGACTGATTAATGGTCACTCCAGGGGGTCTTTTAATAAGATTTTACTTAACTAATTATTATACGACTCTAAAAGCAGCAGTAATATTTAATGGTACTTTAAGGTTATGATTATTATGTAATTTGTAACATAATTGTAACGAATAAGTAGAAAATAACCACAAGGTGGTAATAATTAATTAAGGATGTGATTAAATTAAATAAAATGTCACATTGGTGATGAGATTGCAATCGAAAATTCGTTTAATTTATAATTTAATTTACTTTGAACGTGAAGATCAAAAGCTAAATAAATTCATTGATTAAAGATTAGATCGAGTCTGCTCATGAAGTCTTAAAAATTAATCGCGAATACGAATCTTAAGACTTTATGCATTGAACGATTAATTTAAAAATATTAAAATTACTATTAAAAAGTTTTTAAGTAATGTTTGAGAGAAATGTTCTTTAAATGTGTCATTCACACAGTTGTAAATCATTTGTTTTCAGTTAAATTCATCCAGGGTGGTTGCGATCTGAATTCGTGCCCGGAGGACGCGGCGTGCATGCACTTCAACAGTACAGTACACTACTGCATCTGCACATCAAACGCTGAACCCGCCAAGGATGACTTGAAGTGCCCGCGTAGCATCGGTAATTACAGAAACAACTTGTATTTTTCCACACAATAAAAGAAAACATTCATTAATTCATAGATCTTTCTAACTTCATTGACTGAACATTTTTTTTATCATTTTTCTGTTTTTAAATACTTAATTTTCATTCGTAGTTTTATGATAACTAAATCAATATGTATTGTAATTCCACTTTTTTATATTTAAAGCTTTATGTTACTTTAATCTCGTATCTTAAATTTAATAGATATTTCCAGAAATTAATTTAATACTCGTAGTTTTGGTATTCCAATTAAATAAATAGATTCAATACAATGACGAACTACAGTATTGTTTCCCGCTTTTAGTCAGTACTAAAGAACTAACTATGGCTATTGATGCAAACCGCTCGAGCTTTCATTATAGTTGGGCATTATTTTAAGTATACATTTCAATTATAACTTATGAGTTATTGTAATACTCTATTCTCAGTAAATATTTCACGTAACATAAACAACAAACAATATTTCAATAGTTAAATGATCGACTGGATGAATAATGTTGCCTGCAGTTATTATTTATGGTAATTTCACTATCATTTGGCTGCGTTTCGCTTCAAGTTCTTTATTTATAAACAGTTAAGGTAACAATTTATTGCGTATTGCGTACATTGATTGCGAATACAAAACATTTGCATACTTTTAACTGCTGTACGCAGGGTTGGGCCTTGTATTTGGCAATTTATACGATGGAATAACAAACTCTCATATCCGTGTTATTCAAACAGAGTGATTAATATAATTTACATTTAAAACAATGACTCTATCTCTTTTTAAGATGCTTACACTTTGAATGCAATTGAAGCATAAAAAAGTTGCAACTGAATATTGTTTTTAACACATTCTCTGCCTAACAGGCCGATATCGGCCTGACGCGGTACTTAAGCTAGTGCGGACGCAGAAATTAATGTCCCTCTCGCTAGTGCGAAACGATTATCTTAGGTATATTCAATACATTACATAAAATGTATACATTATATTTCTACAAAATTATAGCAATTTAATCTATCCTACTGGTGGGTCTAGAAAGACCTGCCACGCACTGGCGGAAATATCATTGGGGGCGCATTTTGGCCCGCCGCTGCACCAGATGAAGAAGTATGATTTCACTTGCTGCGGTAAACGTGTTAAACCAATGTAACAAATGACTACCAATAATAGATACAAAAAATAATTATTGTATCTTCGTTATTAAAAGAACTTCGTAACTTTATGTGTTTTGTTTCAGTACCATTGAGTCCGATTGCGATACACAACATCATCCCACCTCTGACGTCGAACAGCTCGACAGATGGAAGACATGCCCTGCCACCTACACCTGCACAGGTAAAGAAATACAAAGTCTCATACAATCAATTTCTAGATCATAAAACCAAGAGGCAACAACCATCAGACAGATTGATCTCCATTGCATTTGTTGACGTGTAAAAACTAAATGATTACAGCTTGGTCTAAGAAGAGATTAAAAAACGAACATTTGCTGATAAATGTAATTTTACTCTTGAATAAAGAACTACGCATATATTCGGAGATTTTTATATAAATGATTCATATTTTAACTCACTGTTTTCATTAACTTTATCACTGTGTATTGATTGTGAGATCCATTGGCGTCAGAATGTTAACGAAATCAGTGCTTTTCCGTAGCGACTGATAAATATTCATAATAGGTGCGGGGTGATAACATTGACAACGTCCCGCGAATTGGGGGACGTGCAAAAAATTGATGAAATCTTGATGGACTCATGACGTCATAAATATGAATCATGTTTACGTTTTCTTAAATACGTACTTAATCTACGATTTGCCTTAACAGTTTATCTCCTTGTTGTTTAGGCTTAGCGTCGCTGTAATTATATAAATTATATATTAGCCATATATTGGCGCTACAGTTACTGATATAAAGTTGATAATTCATTTTTATTTACTATTAATTTTGCCAACAGTCCCCAAAATCCCTGGTGAGCAGCGAAGAGTTTTCGGAGTCTCCTCTGAGCGATACATCGTTTGTGAAACCGGGCGGCAACATTGGCGCTAGTGAGCACATACTCATTGGGGCGGTAGTCGGGGGAGCACTTCTTCTATTCCTGATAGCAACGGCTATATTCCTCTATATCAGAAGACGCATGTGCCCTGTCGACGGAAAAGTAAAACCGGTAAGAACGCAGCTGTATTGTTAAGAACTATACTGATACGATATAGACATTTTAATAGAGCTTTTTAATTTATGTTTTTTCATTGCATTTTAAACATGAACTTAACTAAACTCTCTAAAATAACTATTTTGTGAATTTGGAAACGTTTAATAATTTAAAAATGATCATAAAATCCTTCAAGCTTCTATTACCCACTATTTTAAAACATTCCAATGGTACATGCTACTATTTTCTACAGCTATTTTAATCAAATGTCTCGTGAATCGCCCCAAAATAGCTGAGATTATGTTTGTAGCGTATCAGACCTGGGGAACCACTGCTTGCTGAACGGTATATAACGAACCCGCAGTACGGCGTGTGCGGCGCTGCTCCGGGCTCGCCGGACCCGCGGCGGACTGACGACAACGAGCCTCAGGTGCCGCTGCTCGACCGCAAGGCGTTGACCTTCCTAGAGGAGGTCGGGGAGGGATGCTTCGGCAAAGTACACAAAGGTCGGTATTATTACCATACTACAATTTACACGTAATACCCGATAAGAACGATCAACAAGAAGTAGAGCAAATTTCATTGAAATTTTCTTTTACAAACTGAAATTTATAGTTTACGTATTTATTCTTATAGGAGTTCTAAGAACAAACAGCGGAGAACAAGTCGTGGCCATCAAAGTGCTGAAAGAGAGTGCAGGACGTAGCGCCGAAGAAGACTTCGTACGAGAAGTGTCCATAATGTCCGCATTCCGACATCCCAATATTTTAAGTCTTGTTGGAGTTGTATATAGAGGTGATTTATACATTTTAATTACTCGTATAACGTCTTTATCCAGATAATTCCTTGTAAACTTTACTTTCGGCTTCTACTTATAAAATTGATGAATAATATTTTGTTAATTATATCTTTTGCAGATGATATTAGTGCGAGTCCTTGGATGGTCTTTGAATATATGGAATGGGGAGACTTAGCAGGTGTGTTACGCGGGTCGCGAGGGGGCGGGAGATCGGGCCCGACGCTGGACAAGCCGAGCTTGCTTCACGTCGCTTTGCAAGTGGCACTCGGTATGCAGTACCTCGCCGCCCGCCGGTTCGTGCATCGAGACCTCGCAGCCAGGAACTGCTTGGTCGGCGCGCATCTCGCCGTTAAAATTGCCGACTTCGGCATGTCTCGGGACGTCTACACTTGTGATTACTACAAAATGGGAGGAGAAAGACCTATGCCTGTAAGATGGATGTCCCCAGAGAGCATAGTTTATGCTCGCTTCACTCACGAATCAGACGTCTGGTCGTATGGGGTCGTGCTTTGGGAGATCTACAGTCGGGGTAAACAACCATTCTATGGTCATAACAATGACGAGGCTACCAAATTAATTTTGAATGGCATAGTTCTAGTCCCACCGGAGGATTGCCCTATATTTGCCTGTGAACTGATGCGCGCATGTTGGGAGGAAGATCCTCGCAATAGAATCGGTTTTGACGAAATCTGTAGCAAATTGAAAACGGCGGCGGAAGCGGGAGGCACGACTACTCAAATGCGTTTACCGCGACCCCCAGCGCCTCCTCAAGATTCTTTAGGATACTTGGTGCCAGCGCGAAACCCACCGGTCAACTATTTCCAGCCGCTCCCTGACCCCGATCCGGAATCCGAGTTTAGCGAGGACGAAGACGATGATGAGGAATATACTTGACCTACGGCGATACCGTCAAGCTCTCAATATGTGCTACGTGATTCGGCGCAGGCGCAAGATCAAAACCCAGATGGCGCGCAATTTCAAAACCCGCCGCGAACCAGCCCTGATAAATCTCTTACGTCATATGTCTACGTCGATGTTACGACTATCAAACATGAAGAACAACTCGATGGAATTAATTAATACTCAATTGATTAGTGTGATATTTTTTTCTCTTCATATTAGTCTACGATCTAGGTAAATTATATCCAACACTTGGAATTGTTACCTTTCAATATCCACAAATATGATATACTCGTGCGTATAAAATGTATCTAAATATTTTGTGCCATAAAACATACCAAAATGTAAAGAAGATAGGTGTAATTGATTTTTAAAATAAATTCGAGTAAAAAATAAATAGGAAATAATAAGATTTACTTAAATTCGTTGGTAAAAAAACTCTGAAATTATTTCCTACTTATTATTTGTATTTAAAATAAGTGTAAATTGGTTGTTCATAGATGTCTTAATATAAGTTTAAAAATTAAGTATAATTAACTTGAATTAAAGGAAAAAGTACAATTTATACAAACTTTTAACAAGTCAGTGTTCGTTGGAAAGAATTATGTATTTGTTCTCGTAGCTCGTAGTGACAAAAATCGCAACCTACAAATGACTGATGAGGTAGAACTATGAAACACCTACCTCAATCATAATTTATTTATATTAATTGTATATAGTTACGATTGCTTGATATAAACTATAATCTTGTATACCGTAATATGTATTATAATACTTATTTAGATGCTGCTTTAAGGAGTTTTGTATACTCCTGGAAATAAATTTTATTATTTTTAATCGGATAACATTAAAAATAAATAAAGCAGTCCAACTTACTGTTTATTTAAATAACAGCACTGTACAAATTTAAGGGCAACAAAACCTTGTTTAGTGTATTTTGGCTCTCTAGAAAATTATTAACCCTAAACCTTTATAAATCAAAATATAACAAAAAGCATACTACTGGCGTTAATAAAAATATGATTAATGATTCCTTATAATGTTAAAAGTTGTGCACAAAGTTACTGTTCTAATTTTCAATTCATTTTGGTAGAGTTCGAAATAAAATTAACGCAACAAATGTAATGTTCAAAAATGTGAATACATTCGTTCCCCACCTTTTCTATTTTTATATAAGAATGGTTGTTAAATGTTTACTATTAATGTATGTTTGTAGAATATCGTGTGTATTATACATAGCGAAAGGTAAGATTCGTAAACCAACAACTGTATTAAAAAGAACCTGTATTGAAAATTACATAGTGAAAACCTATACTACTGTCTTTTTTTTTACCTTTTTTTATAAACATAACATAACAATAACATAAAACAATAAAAAGTTATCTTCAGTAATTACTTATGTACTTAATACCTACAAAAAAGTAATAATTATTTAAAAACCTACAGAGTAGTCACCTAGTCCAGTTAATTGCATTACTTTTTTTTTCATAATCCATCTCGTTGCAAAACGTTATGGCGAAACGGATGCCCAGTTCGCAGTTGGCCAGTTGAGTTGGACAACAAGAACACTCATTGGCGCCTGTTAACGTTCACACTGTGTCAGAAAATTGACGGTCCAATCAGAGCGCTTCTGACAAACTGTACTGGCCTAGTGTAAACCATGCATTATGGCAACATTGGAGTTGTGAAAATCAATCTGGCAATCTCAACTTGCGTCAATGCCAAACGCCACCGCCTTCTGTCACATCATTTTTCGCTCTCATTAGAATTTTTCGGCGTTTGGTGTTGTGAATGTTGCTCGACGTGTTCAAAATGTAAATAAGTGAACAAGACGAATAAAATAAAAAGTATTTCATATGCGGTGCATCAGTTTATTTCAATATGCCCCCTGTCAATTCTAAAGCAAAAAAGAATGGCGCTGAATATGAGGTAAATATTTGTATAGTTTTAACCCATTCTATCTATTTTTGCATGTAAATTTAGAAAGATGTAGAATATATTAATTCTATTTTTCATATTTCACGTTTACAAAGTTTCTAAAGTTTGATGGAATTTATTTATAAATTATTTCGTAAACTTTCATTTGCGCTAGAACATCTGCAATACGAATTTTGGATGTATTCAAAATAAATATATTCAAGGGCATTGCAGTTATCTTTTCAATAAATTGCATAAAAAAAATAAACACATAATTAATAATAACAACATAAATTTTATTTTATTATCATTGCAAATAATATTACGACCCAAACACGTAAAATGTTGCCGTTTTTATTTGTTTTTATATTTTTAATTCAAACAAATTACTGTAATTTTATGGTGACACATATACAAAAGTAACTTTGTATTGTTCTGTTAATTTGTGTGTAATGTTGACATAACATTTATTCTGTGTGTGGTATTGTTGAAGCAGGACCTTGTTTTGATATGAGATAATAACATTTAGTCATATTCATAGATAGCAATTATGTTATACTGTTAACACTAAAGTCTTTGTTGAACTCCTGCATAAGACTTACTTCAAGCTTTTGTAATGTAAAATTCTGTAGCTTTGCTAATATGGTCAGTACTGTCTACTATCATACTCATTTAAAGATTAACAGCCTTACAATTAAATGTGATATAAAGTTAAACTTAGGAATAAACTGAGTATAAGCAAAATTTGCGCTAATATTTGCTTACACTCAGTTTATTCCTAAGTTTTACTTTATACCGCATTTATTTGTAAGTCTGTAAAAATGTTTTATTACATTCTTTACTCATTAAATGGTTAAATTTTTGTATCATTTAAGGACTTGGATTTTCATTCATGGTTGTGAATATAGCATCAGTGGAAGCCTTACCTTTGATTTTATAGTCAATGCAGTATTTATATATACAACTATCAATGTATAATTAATATAAACATTTTTTACTTTTTCAGAATATACTTGCTAATAAAAGCACAGTGTTAGATTTTGAACAATACATCCAGGAGAACAAAACTTTATTGCTCAATGATCCTCTCAGGGATATACTCATATATCCTACTGATGATGTCTCTGTAAGTTGTTTTATCAATGTAATTGTATGACTTGAAATTGTATATATTGATGGTAGAAAGGCTATTTGTTTTAACCGCCAGTTTTGGGAGATATTAACTCATATATTCAGAATTTTAAATATGAAATAAGTAATGAAGTATGCAGAATTATAGTAATTTTAACCTAGAAGCGGTCTTAAAATCTAATAATTGAAATTATTTTCAGAATTTTGCTTTTATATTGTTTTCTATAAATGAAAACTTTTAATGGCTCTCCTGATAATTTAACATAATAGTGCTTAAAACAAATAGCCTTTCACCCTTTGATATGAAATATAATTTGTTTAAAAGATTTAGGGTGTGTTCCAAAATTCTTGTAATTTCGTTTGTCTGTGTAGAGTGTTGTTCTGCCGAGAAGATGGAGAACGGTAACAACAGCTGTGCCGGATGTAAGGACAGCAGCGACCTGTCCCCTGCTGACACGACAGGCACTACTCAGCTATGCCTCCAGTTGGAACCTCATACACTACAAATATAACAGCTATTCTGGAACATGTCTCAACTTGCCAAGGTAAGTACAGGATTTAATATTTATGTTAGCTGGAATTGTAGCTGAAAAAAAATTGTTGACTTTTCTGTATATTGTATAAATTATTTTATGGTATGAGAAGAAATTTTAAAATTATTAAAGTGAAAAATTACAGTTTAATTTATTTAGTGATATTTCCTAATAAATACACTTTTTTTTTAATTTAGTCACATTTATCATATGCGTATTCGACGTAGGTCCAAGGTTATTAAAAGTAGAGGAGTGATTGAATGTAATCTCGTTCGAATTTTAATCTACGCGGCTCAGGGATCATTACGGTATACGTTTTTACCGAGTTTATAACTGTACCGCAAATGATCTGTCCGAGCCACCGACTTTAGTCGAAGTTAGCCTCTAGATTATTATACTCTAATGGTCAGTAAATATTGTAGAGAAAGTCCAAATACTTATGTATTAAAGTAAATATTGAATCTTATTTACGTAAATGTATGCTATGTAAATGCGTTCGTAAACTTCCGGTCGGAATTAGTCGACTTATCTCTTTCGTTCTTTATCTGATGACATACAATGTCACGCCTATTGTATCCACAATAGTCATAACTATGACGTCACACAGCCAACATTATTTCCTTTACAAGATTTTTAACATACAGAAATATTCATTCGTTTGATAACTTGACCTACAAACATTACAATGCAATGGTTATGGAATAACTGGCCGTGACCTCGAGATACAAACTAGTGTTATAAAGATTTCCTTGAAGCCGGGACGTAATTTGCGCAATACAGTACTTGATGGCCGAAAATTATGCGCCGCTGACCACCTGGATATCCGCCCGGTTTGATATCTGGCCCAGAGTATTTCGGTAGATAGTAAAGGTTTTGTACGGTCATACCGTCAATAAAATATTAGCCTGTGAGTACTGACGAAGCACGCAATTAATTGTTATTTCTGTAATTTTAAACAGAGAGTGAACATTTTTAACTTTATCTACACAAAGACAGCATTGTGACGATAAAAACCAGAGCAAGAATGTTGGCAACCACTTTTTATAACAAAAGCGGCTAAATGAGCTATTTCACCCCATTTATGGAGATCCCTAACTCCGGAGGAACCGCAGATGCGTTTGCCGGACTTTAAGGAAGGAATACGCTCTTTTCTTGAAGCCCCTAACTCGTAACTGTAACCCTCTTAATCCCTTTGACCTTGCTAGAACTATTTATTTGCAAATACATCGTAAAAAGAATATTGTAAAACATATCTTCCCTATCACTAATGTACTCGTTCTATTATTACATTATCTGGTTTATGTTACATTCTATACATCACTAAAATACAAAAAGAACACAACAAAAGCGTTAACTCTCGACATATCAGCTCATTTGCTTATTAGCGAAACAATTAACATACGTTACACGGTCATGATAGGAATTTTTTGAAACTCGTAATGTTTCCTCGACTGCTATCAAACTGTATTATTTCCTGTAACTCGAAATATTATTCATTAGGCAAATCTATTTGTTATGGTGACGTATAAGAGTTTGTTGTAGGGCTTCCCGTTGTCTTCAATGCAACGTATAGCTTAAACTAATGCAATTTTATTGTCATAAACATAACACGTCTATATAAATGAAGATCTTAACATGGATATGACTATCTTAGAAAAAAATAATTCTTTGTTATAAAATTCCAAAGCATTTAAAGAATAACAAGGATGTTAGACATAACTTTATGTGACAATCTTAAGTTATATTAGACGGATATTCCGCAGGTGTAGAGTCGCGGTTGAGCAAATACCGGGACTTTAACAAATTAACTTTTATGATGCAACCGTTGCTTATCAAAAGCATTATTCACAAATGTTTTTTACCTTGCAGGTTATTAAATCACTAGCATCTTTCATTTACTAACAACCTTCAAGGTTTTGATGATGCTTTATTATTTTAGACAAATTGCATAATTTAGAAAGATAAATATAGAACAACTAATTTTCGCTTGCGATTCCGTCCTTGTGGAAATAAAAAAAAACAAAAGTGAATAGCCTATGTGTTCCTCCAGACTATCCTCTACATCTATACCAAATTTCATCGAAATCCGTTCAGCCGTTTAGGCTACAAACTCTAACTAACATCCATCAACCTAATAGTAATAATCGAAACTTTCGCATTTATAATATAAGCACGATCTATTTTAAGCTGTTCTAATACCAATATTATGGATAAAAACTTTTTAATTTCTCCCGCACAGATTAGTAGACGATAAATTGACTGAAGAAGTGTATGATATAGACGCGGAAAATGAAAGTGATAATGAAGCTCAAGCAGCCAAAGTGGACATTGGAACCAAAGAAGGGTATCTACTCAAAGGACCCGAAATCGGCTCAGATAGAATATTTAGTAATCTTGCCTCTAAATCGTTCAAGAAACGATATTGCTCAATGGTCAGGGAAGCGGACGGTGCCTACATACTCGAAGTATACAAAGATGAAAAGAAAACAGACACCAAACTTACCATCGTTATGGACTTTTGTTCCGATGTTGTTAGAGTAAGTGTTGTTTCCTATTGTATTCAATGCAACGTGAATCGATTTTAAACATCGACTTTTATTTGTAGAACACGAAGCGTGGACGATATTGTTTCGAGTTACGTATGGCCGCAAATAAAGGGTACACTTTTGCGACGGAAAATGAGGAGGAAATGAACGAATGGATAAACGCTTTCAAGGCTGCTTTAAAAAAGAATAGTCAGGAAAATAGTCAAGCAGAAGAAATATTAGACAAAGGTATTACTGTCCTTTGTTATTTTTTCAGCCACCGCCATCGTGACATAGAATCGTGACAAATAATTCTGTTTAATTTTAGTTTATCACTATTATACATAGTAAATGTTCATTAGTACAAAGAGATAGTATTTTTGTTATTAATAAATGTACAGAAAATACAAATATTCAGCTATTATCATCTTAACAGGATAAAAATATTGGATCCAAATCTTTTTGGTGTCTTTTCAAATGTGGACTACGTGATCAGAATACGCAATTTTACAAACACCAGTCGGCGGAATTGTAATAAATACCTATTTTTGTTTTTTACGCGAAACAGACAATCGTATAAATCTATCATTAGACAGGACAAGGTCAAGCTCGGATATGTTGAAAATAACAATATTTCGTTAATAGTTGCACTCGGAGATATAAATTTAATTGGATGTTTTCTGGGTCATTGTTAATAAGAATTACTTAAATGTTATCTTGCTTTTAAATGTGAAAAGATCTTGTTTTTATTTCATTTTGACCGTAAATAAAATTAAATGTTCTTAGATGCGGATATATCTTTGACTGCGGAACCACCTCCTCCTACATACGGGACCCTAAAGGGCTTGGAACAGAGCATGAACCCTCTTTTGATGCGGTACTCGAGAGAAACTGACATGTCTATAGCGGCGGCGAGGAATGAATCTCGCTCCAATATATTCTATTTGCCATACAAACGGACTCCTTCACCTGAACCACAATTAGAACCATTCAAGTAAGTAGTAAGTCTAACATGGACGTGAAAGTTTACGTCTAAAATACCTCTTTAACCACTGTTTATATTATGTTATTTTAAATGTGAAAACTAATTTGGTCTTTAAATTACCAGAGAGCACTTTGGTCAGAGAATTTTGCTCAAATGCGAGAGTTTAAAGTTCCGTCTGCAAGCGCCGATAGACGGCGACAAGGAGCTCCTGTGCCAAGTGGAGCCATACTACACGCACCTCGCGCTCTACGACGCCAGGAGCGCCTGCAAGCTCACCGAAGACTTCCACTTCGACCTCAACCACCCCGCCGTGGCTGACCTCACCAGGCACGCGGAATGCACCAAGTCGCTGGTCGAGAACTTTAGTTATGACGTCAAGTTGGATGTCAAACAGATATCTGAGGAATGGTTCAAGTCGAAGAAACAGGTATTAATGTTATGAAATACTAGCTTTCGCCTGCGACTCATTCCGCATGAAATTAAAAAAAAAGCAAAAGTGAGTAGCTTATGTGTTCTTCCAGATTCTCCTCTTTGACTCTGCCAAATTTTAACGAAATCCGTTCAGCCGTTTAAGCTACAAACTCTAATAAAATTATAACAATAATTTTTAAGAAAGGCAATGTTTTGTATATTTTGATAAAAATGTATGGATGAAAGGCCTTTTCGTATTTTTCAGGTGGTTTTATCAGTAAATAATCCTCATCCAGAATTGTTCCTAGTTGTGAAAATTGACAAAATCCTTCAAGGTCACGTGAGCCAAGTCCTAGAGCCGTATCTAAAGGCAACCAAAGACCCAAGGCTTGGCTTAAAAGTTCACAAAACAGTACAAGCGTACGCAAATCGCGTCGGCAACTATAGAATGCCCTTCGCTTGGGCTGCTAAACCTTTATTCAGGTAATGTTAATGTTTTTTCACAATGCAGAAACAACAACAGTAAAGCATATCGTTTTCTTAATTTATTATATGAAAATATATTTATTATATGGGAAGACACATGTACAATCAGCTACATAAATATGTATAAATTTACAATACTTTTATAGGTTTTCGTTTTCAAAAATAAGTATCCATGTCTGAGTCAATAATATTTATTCAGGTTCGAAAGTGTACAAACGAATAAGGCATGCATGTTTTTATTAAACCTGAGTTTCTGAAGCTTTGTAAACGAGTAAATTTTGTGCAGCTGACTGTACACACTGTCAATGATATTTGTAACCATAATAATATTCTATCTTAATTTTTCAGGCTTTACAGTAATGATTTGGATACAACTCCTGAATTCCCCGCAATATACCGACAGGAACCTAATAAGATGTCTGATGAAGATTTGCTTAAAATCCTATCGGATTATAGAAAACCTGAGAAATTGTCTAAACTGACCGTGGTGCCGGGCTGGCTCAGTATCACTATACAACATAGCAATGAACCTATACCAAGTAAGAAACAGGCATTTTTATTATATTTAAGAAATCCTACAACTCGAAATCTATGAATCCCCTTTTTTTGTGACTGAATGGCCACTGTTTGCCTTGAAGAGGCATTTACAGAGTCACCGGGCTTGAGGCCGAGCTCACATGGCGCTTAGCGTAAACCTAATGAACGACCCTTATTGCAGATTTTATATGACAAAATTAACTAACGGCTGAATGCTGAAACGACATAAAAATCTAGTAGCTTTTTAAATGATAAAGTCAAGTTTGAACTCCAAATTACAATAAAAAATTGAGTTGTCTCATTCGTTTCAATATTCAACCGTAAGATCGGCGGTAATCCTTTGGCTAATATTATTCACAACAAATTTGAATGATGACACAATTTTATAAAATTAGTTTTAAATACAGTTATCATTTTTTGTATACGAATATTTTCTTTCCAGATTGTATGACAAGTTCTTACGCAGCGTTGAAACCTTTCCCACTACCGCCTGCATTGCCGCTGACGTTGGAGCTGGCGACGCTGAACGTGGAGGCGGAGCAGCCGTACGCAGCGTACATACACCATTTGTACGTGCGACCTTTGTATTTGATCTTCGAGTCGCAGAAGCTGTTCGCTCGCGCGCGGAACATCGCCTGCTCTATTGAACTCAGAGATAATGATACGGGGGATAATAAACCTTTACAGGTTAGTTTTTTTTATAATAACTTAGGTATCTAATAAATTCAATTATTTAAAATTTAGTTTCAATTACCGGAATTTTTTTTTTAAATTTTCGTTTTAATAATTATTTGTAATAATTTGTTAATGAATAAAGGAAAAATTATTTTCCTTATTACTGCAGTTATTTCCTTGTGTGGTTAAACAAATTAGTGTTTGTTTTTTATTTTGTATTTGATTGTAGGTAATATACGGTCGTACAGGAATGATGTGTCAATACCGCTGCTCCGTGCTGCATCATAACGCTAACCCGAGCTGGTGTGATGAAGCCAAGATACGGCTGCCGGCCACCATCACCGCCAAACATCATCTGCTCTTCACATTTCATCATATTTCTTGTGATTTAACTAAAAAAAATGATACTAACGTTGAAACATGTATTGGGTAAGTCTTAGCTTGTAAAAATAAAATACATAACTTACTGATTTCAGTCAAATAAAATTTTAAATCTATTAGAATTATGCTTCAGACATTGTGATTAATTTGTAGGTATGCTTGGGTGCCGTTATTAAAAAATGACAAACTTATTGAAGAATTAATAAATCTACCAATAGCAACGCATTTACCGTCCGGATATCTGTCTATCCAACCTCTAGGGCTTGGCAAAGGGGTAAGTAATTCTTATGTTAACCTATTGTCAATTTCTTTAACTCCTATTATTATCTTGCTCATTACATTTTTGCGACCTTTAATGTAACAAGAATTCCATATTGTACTAGTTAAGATTGATTTGATAACCATGTTGAGGTCCAAAAAATGTCATTTGCTACTTTGTGATTGGATCTAGCTACTCCGCTCGTCAAGTCCTCTCATTTATTATCCATGTTACGTAGGAATTAAGTTAAAAAAAGTTACTTGTTTATGACTTGAGACAATACTGAATACAGTCTTTACATTCAGAACACAGGACCAGAAGTAGTGTGGGTAGAAGGTGAGAAACAGTTGTTCCGTTGCCAACTAGTCCTCGACTCCACCGTGGTGACGAGAGACATTCACCTGCACAACTTGTTCACTCACGCGGAGAGGTTGATAAAGAGCAACTCTCCCCCCACCTCGCCCTCCCCGCCGCCCTGGGGTGACGTCACCAACGCACTCAAGTCCGCGCACGCCATCAAACTGAGCTCTCTAATTGCCTTCTTGCCGACAATATTCAATCAACTGTTTGAACTTATGGTAAGGAATTATTTATCTACCGGCTTTTGCCCGCGACTCCGTCCGCGTGGAATTAAAAAAATAAATAAATGTAATTAGCCTATGTGTTCTTTCAGACTATTTTATGTTTAGACAAAATTTTATCGAAATCCTTTTAGCTGTTTAAGGTACAAACTATAACAAATATCCATCTAAACTTTCGCTTTTAAATAGTAAGATAAGATAGTCGAACGTAATACAAAATAATATATCTAAATGATTTTACCCTAATGAAGCTGTAATTATGGAATTATAAAAAACAAACTCGTTTGTGTCAATTAAAATTTAAGTCCTGAAATGTTTTAAAATAAATCCATAGACAATAAATAACATTGTTATTGACATGCGTAAAAGTTATTCCTCATTTCCATTGTATTCCAATAAAAAATTATAATTTGATTGTCATAATTGCAATTTGATATATTTATTTTTATTAACAGACAGTTGAAAAAGGCTACTCTCACGACATGGGATATCAGATTGTGAAATTAATCGTCCAGTTCGTTCATATGATCCATGATTATGGAAGGAAAGATTTACTCGACAGCTATGTGAAGGTATTTCAACATTATTTAAAGCTATGTGACCTTATTATATTAACAATTTAATAATTGTATTGTGTTTTCCAGTATGTGTTTAACTGTGTTGAATTCAAATTGCACACAGTGTTGACTGCGCCCCTGCACATGTTTGTAGACCCGAATCAACAAGATTTCTTGCTCGGTCAAAAGTTTATGCAGTATTCAAACTTTTTCTTTGATATTATCATAAAGAGTATGGCTCAGTATCTTATAAATACTGGAAGGATAAAGGTATTGTTTGTGATTTTTGTTATTACACTTATCCTGCTCGAAGGACCATAAAGTTAATTTCTAGTACTTGTTAATTAGTAATGTTTTATGGTACTTTCAGATGTCAAGGCATGAAAGATTTCACGCGGATCTTCTAGAAAACATAGACAAATTGGTGACAGTTGTTGAGCCATCTTATATTTTACAACAACCAATGCAGACTCACATTTTTAACAAGAATCTCGCATTCTTCCTAAAGGTATTTTTTTAGGCAATGAATTTCATAGTTATTTTAAACATTTATTAAATATGTATTTTTGTTGCAGTCGTGTCTTTCGTTTATGGATCGAGGTTTTGTTTTCCGACAAATAAAGAAATACCTCGATAAATTCAAGTCATGCGATCCAAAGGCACTTTTCGACTTTAAATTCACGTTTCTACAAACGATATGCTCACACGAACATTTTGTACCATTTAACTTACCGCTACAAGCTAACAAAATGTTCAAAGACAGTGATGAAGGTTAGTTTTTAAAGTATTTTTTGTAATTGAAAATTTCAATTGAATAGTATATTGAATTAAGACATTTTTTTTAGATCCAACTAAATTGAAGCTTACTGATGATTTTATTATGAGGCATTTTCTTGCTGGGATTCTTTTAAAGCAGGTAAAATTGAAACGCAAAATATTTCACAAGGACGCTTCCTTTCCTCTTTACTCAAGCAAAAACACTATCTTTTAACGTTTAAAATGTATTTACGTACGAAATGTTTTTCGTGTATACACTTGATAACGAACAAGGTATGGATGGATTGTGTGAAAGAGGATATGCTTATGAAGGGAGTGGATTCAGATATGATGGCTGACAGAAATGTATACAAAAGTAACACATACAGTGCCGACCCTTCGTAGGGACATGGACAAGTTGATGACGGTGTAATAGAACTTTATAATATGTTTTACTAGCTCACGCCCGCGACTCCGTCCGCGATGTGTAAAAAAAACATAAGTGAGTAGCCTACATATATGTTCCTCCAGACTATCCTCTACATCTATACCAAATTCGCAAGTCGTTTAGGCTACAAACTCTAACAAACATCCATCCATCTAAACTTTCGCATTTATAATATTAGTATGATAAATTTAGATAGAGCAGTCGCTGCGCGAGGCTCCGCAGAAGCGGCGCAGTGCGCTGGGCGTGCTGCGCGCGCTGCTCACCAAGCACGAGCACGACGACCGCTACCGCACGCGGCAGGCGCGCGCGCGCCTCGCGCAGCTCTACGCGCCCTGGCTCACCATTGTACTCGGTAAGGAAACCATTTTAAAATGAACTCCTATTTTTTTAGTGACTTTTTCCCCCATATGGGGAAAAATCAAGCTATTGCTAAACTAAATAATGCAACCTTTCCAACGACAAAGATAGTATAATGATATCTAGAAAGTTCTATGTTAATTAAAAATATTGGAATGTCGTAACATTCATATTTGAAAACATACAATAATGATTTTTATTTAATTTGGCAGATAACGCTCATCGCTTAGTGACAAAATCTCTGGCTAGTCCGATAATAGAAAACGGAGAGGATAAACTGGACGGAGACGCGACAACAACGTCTATATTGAACAGTACGCAAAAAGATGTCACCTCAGCAAACAGCACGCCGAGACGAAACAGGCTGACTTTGCATTTTGATCATACCCCTATTAGAAATTCAACACATTTCAAAGAACCACTTAATATACAGCCGAGTAACATGTATGGAAAAGGTATGATAAAACGATTATTTCTGTTTAATATTGCTTTTGGGATTTTTTAACTAAAGCTCTATTTCCACTGGCACTGGCGACTGCTATACAAAGTAGTCGCCGGACTCAGTGGAAATAGACACTAAATGGTTACATGTAATGGGTGCAATGGTTTTTTGTAGATAACACAAATAACATATCGCAAAGTTCTCTCGAGTCGGTGTCCACAATGTCCGGCGGAGATTCCTTACCAAGGAATACGAAGCTGGAATTGACCGATATTGGTGATCAGGTTAATCGGTAATTGTCCTTCAGTTAATTATCGGTAAACTTCTTGAACGGGACTTCACAAAAATACAGTAATATTTTATCTTTAAAAAGGATGAGTCAACTAAAATTGTATAAAATAATAGCTTATGTCATTCTAAGAATAAATACACATCTATTGATCACAACTTCTTACAGATATGTTAGGTATTTCTAACATTGTTTAGTAACAAACAATCATTTAAGCGCAAATAGCCTAATGTTTTGGGGTACGGAGTACCGATCTTGCGGTGGACAGTTCGATTCCCGTCATTCGACTATTGTTGTACCATATCCTACGGTGCGATTTTCGTAGAATTTTCTGCCTCGCACAGCCGCGTTGTGGAACGGTCTGTCCACGGCGGTATTTCCAAATACGACTTGGGATCTTTCAAGAACCGAGCCTACAATTTCCTCAAAGGCCTGCAACGCTTCTGTAGTTTCTCTGGTGTTGCGGATGTCCATGGGCGTCGTTGACCACCTTTGTGTTCCCGCCGCTCGTTTGCCCCCTTCTCATAAAAAAAAAGAAAAAAATAGCACAAGCCTAGAGCTTAGTTGGAATGGTTAAAGGAAATATTAGTAAATTAACAAAAATCTACTATTATTAAAAAAAAGTTCAAGAAGTTTGCTGTTTTTTACTAACAAATGGTTGTGCAAGTGATTTATGTCGCGTGTTGTCTGTCCAGATTCGGAGTGATGTCCCCCGAAGAGGTGCGCGATGTTCTCTTGTGTTTTTTGTTCGTTCTCAAATATTTGGATGAAGATAGACTCATTGAGTGGTGGAGGACTCACACACAAGCACAGCAGCAGTCTTTCTTTAATGTTTTAGAGTAAGTTACATTATAAATGGAAATGTACTAAGAAAGTCATTACTAGCTGATGCCCGCGATTTCGTCCTCGTGGAATTTCATGGAAAAAAGTCAAAAAGTAGCCTATATTACTCATTGGAAACGTAGCTTTTTAATGGAGCAAGAATTTTTGAATTAGGCCCAGTAGTTTTTGAGTTATTTCAATACGTACAAAAATCGACAAATATTTTTTTTCTTTTTTATAATGTTGGTATAGACAAACTAATATCAATTTTAGCGTAATCTTTGTTTTTTTTTTCAGAATATGTGCAGAACAATTTCAATATGTTGGTAAAAAAAAGATTTTGACAGAATTAAAAGTGCCGACGCCCGATTGTAATGGGAAACCGAAGCCAGTGAAAGCGCGGACTTTACCAGCTAGAATGAGCCCTCCCGACTTTTCAAAGGAACCTCCGATTATAGTGGAAAAGAATAACACAGTAAATAGAGAGAATCTTGTCACTGCAACTGTGACCACGGGTAATTAAGCTATATAGTGTAACAACAAACGCTAGCGTTCACCCGCGACTCCATCCGCGAGGAATAGCCTACGTCTTCCGTCAAACTATATTTACATCTCTATGGTATCACGTCATCGAGATTTGTTCAGCTGCTTAGGTTATAAACTGTAACAAATATCTATATAACCTTTCCCTTTTTACTTCTTACTATTATTATAAATGCGAAAGATGAGATGGAAGGATTTTTGTTAGAGGTTGTAGTCTAAACTGCTGAACGAATTTCGATTTAATTTGGCACAGATGTAGAGGATAGTCTCGATGAACACATAGACTACTTTTGTTTTTTAATCCCACGCAGACGAAGTCGCGGGCGAAAGCTATTTTATAATATAAGTATAAAATACAGTTAGTAAGATATGGTGATTTGTAATTTGCTTTAGGCTAAGACTTCTGGAAGGTTGTCTTCCCTACAGGTAGGGTATCTTTTTAAGACTTCCACCCTTATAACAAAAAAATGGACTTCTGGAAGATGAAACGAACTTAATATTGTGTATATATGTAATAAAATATTTCCAGAACTAGAAGCGATGTCAGAGCACGCGGTGTTGACCGCGGGTTGCCTGGCCACCGAGGTGGGTCTGGTGATCATCGACCGCGCCTGCCTCTTCATGAAGCAGGTGGGCGTGGCGGAGGGCGCGGCCGCCAAGCCCTATCTGAAGCTGCTGCAGCTGCCGCAGAGCGAAACTCTGTATAAACATCTGTTTGCCGCACTCAGAGCTTATATTAATCAGTTCTCGGAGACGCTATTTGAAGGTAAAATATGTTAAATTCAAAAATTAATAAGTGCTTCAATTTTTTTTTGCTTTAAAGTCAAAGATGTTTAAAATAAATTTAGACGAAGCATAGTGAACAAATTTTATTCACCGGTACTTTCTCTGAATGGTACTATATCAATTGTCAAATTTAAATATGATTTATTGACCTATTGGTAATTAATTTAAATACAATAAATTATATCGATATGTTTTTAGGTTATCAATAGATAGCGTTAGTGATCATGTGAAAAATGTCTTAAGTGGTAACTATGCCTCTTCTATATATGTGTTTAATCTCTTTGTATGAACCTATTTAGATTCAATTATGACAGCTTATGGTTGGAGATAATCACGTAAGAGTAAGTTTTAGCCTTGCTAAAATTGAAGATTAAAATTGTATTGGTTTCAGTTTTTCTTTATTTTAATCTGCTAGTGTTTAATATGACGGCTGAAAATTGTATTTTTTGCAGTGTTTCTTTTGAAAAAATTGTATCTGGTTTAATTTTTTTTTATACAATAAGGTGGCATGCGACCAAGCGGCCACTTAAATCCTCCGAAATGCAGATGCCCATAGACTTTTGCAATTGCAGATGCGTTGCCTACTAAATGAGGTTGTTTGATGTAACAGGCGGCAGCTCGCTGTGCGCGGGCGTGGTGAGCAGCGTGGTGCGGCAGTGCGGAGCGCGCGCGGCCTGGCTGCGGCGCGAGGCGGCCGCCGCGCTCTACCTGCTCATGCGCGCCAACTTCCAGCACGCCGCCGCCGGCAACCTCACCAGGGTGCATCTGCAGGTCTGTGCCACTAAGAAATACTAACAGTGACTAACTAACTAACAGTGGTAGTGCCTGCTTTAACATCTTAGCACTGCAGGGCCGACACGCCCCCAGTAATACCACGACCACACAGAAGACAGGCGTGAAATGGAAGCAATTCCGTGTTTCCTCTGATGAGTGTGGTGCCAGAGGCCTACTTGAAGTCCCTTTCTCTTTACCATCCTTTTCTTATAAGGAGAGGTTGGGAAGGGGAAGTGGATTTGACGGTGGAGGAGATGCATAGGAAGGGGAATTATCCTCTTTATGTGCGTCTCCTCCTCCTTCGTATAAGGGTAGGCAACGCATCTGCAATTGCGGATGTCTATGGGCAGCGGTCGCTTCACCCTTTTGGCGGATTCTAGTGTCCGCTTGCTCGTTTGCCACCTTATGTTATAAAAAAAAAATACTAAATTGTCTCATTTTGTCATTTTTATATGGGAAAATAGTTTACGTTACATTTACTTTAAGTTCATCTTACTAATGGTATGAATGTGAAAGCTTGGATGGATTGTTAGAGTTTGCCACTTACACGGTTGATCGGATCAAAGTTAGCATAAATGTTGAGCATAGTCGCGAAAAACAAATAGGACTATATGACGCGGACGGGATCGCGGCAGAAAGCTTATCTATACTGTACAATAGCTAAGTTTATACATTTTCATAAATAATGAGTTGCTATATATTCCTAGTTTTCGTTTAAATTTGTGTATTTCACTTATAATTTTAATTTAATAGTTTATGAATTTATAACTTTAAACTGTCGTGGTTTTTACAAATATAATGTTCGTAAGATACGGGTTTCTTCAAACAATTCAATCGTGGTAAGAAACCTGTATCTTACGAACATTAAGTTTATGAATTTGTTTATTTTGTTATAGAAAATTAATTTTGTCCATACAGGTGATAATAGCCGTGTCGAAACTACTGGATACATCGACTGCACTTAACTGCAAACGATTCCAAGAATCTCTTTCTGTCATTAACTGCTTTGCAACTGGCGATAAAGCTATGAAAGGCACCGGTGAGTAAACTTAAGCTTATTGTGATGTAAATAATATTTTTATAACTTAGTTACAAGATATTATTTGTATAGGATTATCAAGCGAAGTGGCGGAACTAATGCGACGGGTGCGCACCGTAGTGGGAGCCCGAGCGCGCCTGGCGGGCGTCGGCGGTGCTGCGGGCTCAGGTTTATATCTTTTAAATACTAAAAACTAAAAAAAAGATGTAACAGTTATTTCATTATCAACCTGCACTTATAAACTACGGAACAAACAATCCATCCATACTTTCTTCAGTATCCCTCTACTTTTGGAGCCATCCACATTTAATCTTAATACTTTTTGTAATCTGTTTATGTATATCATCTCTCTGTATATGTCCATACTACACTATCCTTTCGATTCTCAATTTTGCCACCACTGGTGCTACTTTCAAACTTCCTCTAATATCCACCACCCATGTGTACCAGTTGCGGTTATTTAATTGCTTTTAACTATATTTCATATGTACTATGTATGTGTGCGGTAGGCGGCGGCGTGCAGCTGTCGGAGCTGCAGCACGCGCTGGCGGCGTCGTGCCGCGCCACGCCGCGCCTGCGCCACGCCTGGCTGGCCACGCTCGCAGACCACAACGCGCGGCACGCAGACCACGATGAGGTCAGTCATACATTATAATCAAATAATATTCATTGAAAAAACTAAGGCTCTAATGTATACTGAGTGTGCACATACTAAATACTGAAACTTATCTCAGTAGTGTTAGGTAGAAAATTAGTACCGTGCTGTAGAATTGGCACAACACTAGTTTATCGGTATAAACGTCACGTCCCTAGCTGACAGCTGTCAATGTCATTAGAAGGATGGATATTCGCTCGCATTCCTGACGAGATGTCTAATGCAGTGTTAAAATTAATATCGCTAGTTACAATTATATTAAATGTTTAAAAGTCGCGCCGTCTATTATTGTGTTTTTAAAACGACATTTTTTTTCATTAAATTACTCCTAATTTTACAAAAAAAAACTTTCTTAATTTAGAATAAATTCGAAATATCAAGTAAAATGGAGCAAATCAAATAAAATATCAAATAACAAGGGGCTCATTTTGTACTAATATAGAATTTTACTTCCTCTATGGACGTAGGAAGTAATATTTTAGTCGTTTTTAATCGACAATATCTTCTTTTACCTTTATTCCTGATGTCAATGGGAACAGTCCTATGCCACGGGCATAGGCCGGTTGTACACTTTTTGTTATTATTTAAATCTACAATTATTGTATACCGTTTTTGTATCTAGGCTATGTGTTGTCACCTGCACATCGCCGCACTCATAGCGGAGTACCTGAAGCAGCGCGGCACTCAGAGTTGGGGCGCGGACACCTTCGCTGACATCTCTATGAACATACCACGAGACGAAACTGGACTCAAGATAGACGAAGGTCAGTGAAACAATTCAATACTCGTGTTATATATTTATCTGTAAATAATTTTAACTGACGCATTCAATCGCTTAGACAGTTTTTAACAACCTTAGTAACTAATTCACTTATTATTTTAACACTTATGTTCCTATATTAATGTCAGTAGGGACTAATTTGCAATCTTCTTTGTAATCGTAAGATAAAACTTGTTGTGTCAAATGTTTGAATGTTTCCAAAGAACAGAATGCCTCGCATCCTACTACTTCTATCAGACGAGGTTCCGCGGAGTCGTCGTCCCAGTAATATATCTGGAACAGACAAGTTAAATTATATTAATTCTATCATGAATAATTCAAAATAGTGTCTTTTGTTGTATTGGTTATCAATTTTATAAACGGCTAGTACATATTTTTTAAGTTATCATTATGTTAACCAGATTCGGACAAAATTTAAATAATGATTTCCTCAATTTTTTTACGATATCTGTTGGCCAAAGATATAAAAAATTGGTGCAGATACTTTTTGTTAAATACAATCAAATCTAATTTCGTCTTAACATTAAGAATCACTAGCTTTCGCTTGCGACTATGACCAAGTGAAATTAAAAAAAAAAAAAACAAAAGCAATTTGCTTATGTGTTCTTTAAAAAATTTCATCAAGATCCGCTCAGGTTAGGCTATAAACTTTAACAAACCTCCATCCAAACTTTTGCATTTTGATATTTAAGATTCATATACCTTAAAACCGTATCGTTTCGCGATGGGGTCGACAGCCTTGTGTTCGTTGGAGGGTAGTTTCTCGTGTAGCTCTATGACGAGCGCCGCGCCGGGGTCCGGGGTGCGCGGGGGCGGCGCCACGCACGCGGCCAGCAGCGCCGCCACCGACACCGGGCTGCCGATACGGACAACTAAACTGCGACCAGACCCACTTTCTAATGATTCTTTTATTATCTGGTTTAATAACGCCCCTGAAAAAATACGTCAATGTGATAAACTGCATAATTGTGTTCTTAGTTAGAAAATTTGCCAGTAGATTTTTTAATAATGGACTTCATAACGTTCCTAAACCATCTAACGCAAACTTACGCTAAATTGTTAGCATTATTCGCATAGCTGTTGAGATTGTCGATTGTTTCGAAGCCAATTCAACTGTTTAGTTGCACAAGGCGTATGCTCTTATGGTTAAAAATATTCATATTATATCAAAGTTCTAAAACCTTAAATTTTAATAATAATAAGCAATATACCGATCAGAATTAATTGACATAGAAATCAATCATGTTTTACGTACAGATTATTTTTTATTTGCTTTTTTTATTTAAATGACTATCGTAGAATGTTGAACCTTGACCTTAAGCGTTTATAAAACTAAATATAAGAGGAAAATTGCAGCTTCTAACCAGTTCTTTGTCTAATTTAAAATTTAAATTAAAATCATAAAAAAGTAGCTTTATAGTCAAAGCCATATTTTAGTAATAATGTAAAAAAACTTTAGTAAAATGTAAAACTCACCGCCGCTCAATTTCTTCAATAGGTTGTTGTGAAACATCATCATAAATTCCAGTCTTGCGATATCCATTAGCTTTCTTTTCACGTGTTTAGCCCATTTTGGATTTGCGACTTTTATATCATCCTATAGAGGCAAAAATAATATTAATATACAACACTACAGTAATCTAGAAGATACGTTTTATACATCTCAAATATTTAATACTAGCTTTCGCCCACGACTCATCCGCGTGCAATGCAAAAAAGCAAAAATAAGTAGCCTATGTATTCTTCCAGACTATCCTCTACATCCATGGAAAATTTCATCGAGATTGATGAACCACAAACTCTAACAAACATCCATCCATCTAAATTTTGCATTTATAATATTAGTAAGATGTGAAGATGATAGAAGAAGTTCCTTGCAAGTGACTAGGACTTACTTGTATTGTAAATAGATTATTGAGATAAAAAGCTTCTCTTGGCGTGCTGAAGTTGGTATTAGTAAGTGTTGCGATTTTATGGAAGAAGTCGCGGTATGGCGCTAACAGTCCCTCCTCCGTGAAAGCTTGTAGTATTCTCTCCTTTTCTTGGTTATATCGGGGACAGTTCTCTTCGTATAGTAACTGAAATTATTATAACTTTATTTCAATGTTTATTAATTAAAGTTTGATACAATGTGATTATTTCAAAATTGTATGGATGTTGGATCTAATGTACACATTGGGTTTTAGTTCCGAATAAACAGGGAACTTTGCTTCCCACTTAGAATATCTGATTGAAGTTTGTGCAGCAAACAGAAACGAAACAGATTTCGTTGCTGTTTGCTGGGTAGGAAAAAAATGTCCTCGACTGTAAACAGTATACAATATGTCTCAAAATTATATATAACTATACGTACGTAGTCAGTATCTCTTGGTGGATACGAGTAGGGTACAGGCTGCCATTGCATGGTGTCGTTCCACACCTGCTCGGCGGGCGGCGGCCACAGGCCAGCGGATATCAACAGCGCGCTAACCTTGCTCAAATCCGTGTCCGATGTTATCACGACGTGTTTACCTGAGTACAAAACATTATACTGTGACAAGTAAGGTTTGAGAAGATTTGTCAGATTTTTTATTAAAATAGTAGTCTGCGAATTTTCTTACCATCTTCGTAATAAGGTCCTAAGAATTGATTATATCTTTTCCTAAGTAATGCGCCCATTTCGAACGTTGCCATTTTTCCTTCCTGAAAAATAACATTTCATTTAACATGTGACAGTTGATTTGACTTAATTTAACAATAACAGCAATAATAGACATAACCAAGTGGCCAAGATTATCCATCAGCAACTTGCCCTTAAATATGCTCTTGTGGAGTCTGAGGTACCATATTACCAATATCAGCCTACACCAGTTCTGGAAAATAGCCGTATCACGATCTACTGGGACCGATCTATTATTACGGACAGGACTATTGCTGCCAATAGACCTGATATAGTAATAATAGATCGGTCTGAGAGTTGTGTAATGTTAGTCGATGTTACTATCCCACATGACGAGAATCTCGTGAAAGCCGAAAATGAAAAACTATTAAAATATTTGGATTTGGCTCACGAGATTACCGCCATGTGGCGTATGAAATCGACTACCATTATTCCGATAGTCGTTTCGGCACACGGGCTGATAGCGAAGAGCTTCGACCAACACCTCAAGAAGCTCTCGCTAGACAGTTGGATTAAGGGCCCGATTCAAAAGGCGGTTATTTTAGAAACCGCACGACTAGTGAGGAGGTTCCTGTCTCTGCAGCCCTGACCACTGGTTGCTTGAGTCATCGGATTCCGCAGCCGGTGGTGCTCTATTTTTTTATATAATATGTTTTATTTTGTTATTTTTTTAAGAAAATCATGTGAAATATATTATATATAAAAATAAGAAAATAAAGATATGAGATAATAAACAGCAATAAACTGAATATGTCTTCAGTTTGTTATCAATCACACTTTTAATAGACAATTAATTTGACAATAACATCGTATGATCCTATGATGTTGAAACATGACCTAAATCGTACTTAGAGGCCAACGAACTGGACTGATTTTTGATTTAATTGAAGTTTCATCTTATAGAGTATCGGTTTCTTCGTCATTTATGATAGAGCACAAATTCGAATATTTTATTTTAATCAACTAGTTTCATTAGTGTATACTGTAGCTTTTAAAATTATAGTTATGATACTAAATGGATCCTCTGTCTATTTGCTGGTCTGTGGTGGTCTGCAGCGGGCAATAAATCATTATTAGGCGTAGACGATAATCTGCGTATGCGACACCTCGTTCCTGTTTAGATCGACCTTCGGCTCGCGGCTCCCTCCCGACGCCAGGAAGCTAATCTTTCGGTTGATGCCACTTCTCGTGCACGAAACGTCGCTATGATCATGATGACATTTATAGTACATTCGGACACCTGGTCAAAATGATTTAAAGTAAATTGTACCAGGTATGATAATCGAATTTATGACGTCAGTAATGATTAACATTATGCGGTTTCCTCTTGAATTTGGAAATATATGCAGGCAGTGCTAACATCGCCTATCAATAATGTCATACATTTTATCTATGTAATGAAGCGTTCTGTTCAAGAGATAAAAAAACATTATCATGTATGTTGCGATAACCTTTGGATAGCCAGAATATTAGATGCAGTGATATCTTTAAAATCATCCAAAATAGGGTTGCAACAAATTGCAGTCGCTGAAAAATAATTTAGGCTATGGCAAATAAAAGCGATTGATTAACCTTAGTCTATTCTATTTGTATTTTTTTTTTATAATAAAGTCAGAAGTAAGTTTCATCTAATCTGTGTTTGCACATATGTAATTTGTTACGGTCAACATGTGACAAATTGAGGAACTACGGTGGCAGCCTCTTTTGTTGGAAACATATCTAGCGATTCCCACGCGATAACGTGCAATATGTATACAAACACGATTTCAATACTTCAATACAAATTTATAGCTTACGGTCTCTTTGACCGTTTTAATTTTTTCTATATCTATTGTATAATAAATAGTCAATGTATACATAATAGTACTTCCTATTATAGTATCATCTATTATTATCATATTAAATTACGTCTTCATGGCCATAGAAGGTTTTATAAATAACCAAAAGGTAGCCAAATTACAAAGGTAGCCAAATTAAATTAATTAAAATTAAACCCAATATTAACTTTTAGAAATGTAATCGATTATAGGTGCACACAGATCCGTATTGTCCCTAGCTATCTCTACCATTTATCTTTCTAATATTATAAATGCAAATCCTAATTATAAGTGTACAAATGCACTATTGTAAATGTGTCTTACATTAGTCAATGCGCCGGCGCCGTAAGGTGCGAACACATGTTCAGGCGGGGGCGCGCCCAGCATCGCCAGCTCGCGTTCGCTTGGGGTGCGTTCGCCGTGCGACATAAGCTGCACATATACATATATGCGTACTTCATTATCAGTAGTAAAAGAGATTCTTCCTCAGTGAAGCGTCCTTCACTGCTCTATGCGCCTTCTCCAGAAAACAATATAAAACAGACACCAAGGTTCCTTTAGCTTTGTAACGCTGTAGCGTACAAGAAAGTTAGTGTGTACTCGTTTGTATAAAAATAATCATACTGCAATTATTTCATATTTAGCTTTCTATTTATAAAACCTAAAATCGTCTCTAATTTAAATATGTATTTACTCACCACGTGAACTTGTCGTAGAACGGTGACTTCCACTGTTGTATCTTTCATTAGAATCACAGCAACGAGGGCTGATGAATTTTAATAATAATTTAATATAACCTTTCTTTGCATATTATTTTATTCAAGTTTAACATGACTATTACGTGAAAGTGAGTTACAGAAAGAGTTCTTAAAATGGAAACCATTCTTTAGTTAACTAATTGGTATCATATACTGACCGGCGATGAGTGAGACGCCCACCAACACGCCGAGGCAGCAGCACGTGCGCTCAGTGCGGCTGCCTTGCACCTCCTCCGCCGCGTTGGTCGGCTCCTCCTCGCGACCGCCCTCTTTCCTGCACACCGTACACACCTTTATGCAACCACCTAGTCCTATGCGAAACCTATCCTTTTCCTCAAGAGAATACCCTAGTAGTAAGCACTGTTGTTGTTCACCTCCCTGTCCCAAGCATGTTTCCTATAGTCGTCTGTAACCGTATCTAGTACTAACGTAACGGCGAAGTATTATGTGCATCTTCCACTAGACTCATACATAGACACTAGTATCATAAAAACATCCAACTTAAGTTTTAGAGATTTTGTATTCGGTTGTTAAAGTTTTGTTAGGTTTCTAATTTACGTTAAGATGATGACATATCGCTTTATATTAACTCAACCTTATTTATTACTTTATTAAACCAATAAATAACAGTTTTTATATTCGTAGTATGCAAACGGTTGCATGAGTAAATAAATTCAATTGCTAATTGCGCTACTGATCACAATGACAAGTCATTAACCGCTTCAGAACTAGTCAAGTGAATTGGAACGTACACGTGCCTACCGACTTTATTATTCCGGTCGACGTTAATAAGAAGACAGAGACACCGCTGAACTTATTTCAAACACAACTCACATTTTCCTCCGACGAGTCGGCAGCTCTACATCGTAGGTCGGACGTGATACGGCTTTGGATTTAATTATGAAAGGATATATCGTTTGATAACTACGTTCGAAACATTTAGACAACACTGGCACTAGCGATCGTTCTGTTTGTGGGGTGTTCCTTTGGATGTGAGGCAGGAAGCGCTCGAGGCGACCCGCTGCGTCCCACTGAGCGGTGCGGGTGACGGGTCGCGGGATGCCCGCCGTATTCACGGTCGCTACGACCTGCCGCCGCGTCAGATGATTGACTTTGACCAATCGATTGTGGCCGGCTATCTTAGCACGGTGCGCGTTCGCACGACAATGCGAATCAGCCAGTTCAGACTCCCTCGTAACGCCCTTGCTGACGTCACATTCAATGGACGGCTCGGATTTTTCATTATAGCTCGCGAACCCGGCAGAACAATCACCGTTTACGTCACACTGTTGTGATACAGTCCGTTTCATTCGCATCACATAATACCATTCGAGCAACTCTTTTCATTTTTCATTTATGTTGTAAATCTTTACATAACTTTATATACACTGGGCATATTAGAATGTTTATATTTAGAACGAATGCGTGGTAGAAGTGGTGCAATTGAAGATTGATTCGGATCCCCTCGCGTAGCCCTCTCCTCACTGTCAACACGGCTGCTTTGATTTGTCTGATGGAGTGAATTAAAAAATTGCGAGCTCTGCGTGCGAACGAAACATATCTTCCGCTTTCATGCTAAACTATCTTAGCAAATATATCTTCACATACAAATTGAATATTAACTGGGATAAACTATTTCTTACGAACCCACATATTGTTACCACTGTATCGTATAAAAGAATCATCTAAGCATATAAAAAGTACTTACCTTATGCACAATACACTTGATAGTTTTACCATATTAGTAATGATCAATAATGCATGTCATTACAAAACAAATAAAATGAAGCACAAGCTACCAGACAAGTAGTATTGTCTATGTACACTGTCTTTGTTACACAACACAATCATCTGAGTATCTGTAATTAATAAACAATAACTATAAAATAATTTATTAGTTGAGAACTAAAAAGCCAACTCTTTTATTTTTATTGTCTAGGTGTTATGGTAACTACTGCCAATTTCTCATTAAATAGATTAGAAACATTTGTCATAACAAAAATACTACCAGTTACACGCATTTGATAGATGGGTATAACCTCATACAGTAACGTATGTAAATATTTAATACATTTATTTGTTTAATTAATGTAATCTGTTAAACTAACTTCATGTCTGCCATTTGTTTGAAAAGCTATACACTGAAGCCATGAAAGATATCTATCTCAAGTACACGAATATAAATGTTTTCTTAAATAACGAATATTATCTCAATCATATACGATGAATAAAAGCAATGATACAAAGAACAGCCCTATTTCAATTTTGATGGTATAACATTAAGGGTTTGTCCCACCACTGGCTTATAGCGGCTCAGATACCTTAAAAATGACGTCACTGTCAGATAAGGGAACAAATTTCGATATTTCCATCACATATGTATTACACGTTGGATTGTTATCAGACAATTTACAATTTGGTGAGACAGGCCCTAAATTTTGTCCAAGATCTGCGTGGGTATGCAATACCGAAACATCTATACAAAAAACCTATGTGTTATCTCAGTTTATACCAGAGAAAATAAGCGAGATAGCAACGTTTCATTCGACAGTGTAAACCCTCAGTAAAATTATTAAGATTGGTTAATTCCATGTTCTTAATTCCATGAATTTTACTACTATTGTAATGAAAGAAAAGAAAAACAACTTGAATAAATCACAGCCACTTTATTATCCTTTATTTCACACGATTACAAGCATTTATGTAAATTTCGGTTAATCGTTATGCTAAGTTTTTTTTACTGGATTTTCGCAAATTAACTCGGTGGGTATCTTAATTAGATTTTTTTTTCAATGTGTCGTTTTACCAGTTTTTTTATCAATAAACCGGTTTGTACTTGGTTTCAGAATTCGAAGAACAGTTTGTCTTAAAATTATTTGAAACATTCCTCCTCGAATCTCTCCCTTGTAATGACCACGTTCTTAGTGAGATGTAGGAATGTGTCGTAATCACAGAATAATGAGTCCCCGCAGCCGTCGACTGGCAGAATTACATCTGGACCGCCAGCTATTGCAGCATACACCGCCTGTTAAAAACAAAAGTTATAGTTAAAATACTAGGATGTCCTATGGTGTCATTGTCACAAAAAATGATTGTGCCAGCTATCCACTTTATAACCTGTTCTATCGTAATCCTACGTTGCCCGAAAAAACTCACATATTCGCATTTCCAAACTATAAATATTTTAACGCGGTATTTTCCTGCAGAATTTTCTGACCGAGAGATTTGTGTTTAACATTTGCTAAGAACTGGTATAATGCAGTACCTCGATGCGTCATTTACACGAGCATAAAATCCATAATTAAAGTTAGTATAATTGCTAAATAATCCTTTATTTCAAATGGTTTATTCTTATTGCAGTAAAATGATAATGTTAGGAACATTATAAGTCATCGAGTAGGTGAGAAATTTTTCATTAAGCCGTAAAGCGAGAAATCGAAAGCGTTCGTATGTTTTGTTACAAATTAGTTTCTGAATCACGTGTGCGTATTTTATTTTATCACATATTATATGAATTCTTATATGAATTTCATTATACATTTTTTTACATTTATTTATTTTTTTCAAATGCATTTTTAACATGTTGGTCTTCTCTGCATAAATGCATAGATGCATGATTGTCACTGAAGCCTGAGATACTATGACCGCGTCAAATAGAAGAATCTTGTCTCTGCATACCTCTCTGAGTTCTATGACTATTATGGTGTATTTTTAGAAGATGTGGCATACCGAAAATCCATATTGTCCAGTATCATTTCTCCTCCTTAACTCCAATGAGAACGTAGACCCGTACTTAGGTTGGTGTGGTTGGAACACCCTGGCAGCTGCCATCAAGCCAGCCACGTTGTTTTCGTGTGCCGATACCAAGCGCATTTTTGGCTGATCCAAGTCACCGGCAACTGCTAATTTAGAAGCATTTATGATGTCTCCTAAAAGTACACCTGAAATGATATTGAAAGATTAACATAGTTGCAATAAGCTTGTCATTTCAGAAGCCTGATTGCAAACTAGGTCGTAATAGTATGATCATTGAAATGAATTGATTTACCTGAAGCTAGTCGTATCAAGTCATCGTCGTAGTATTCTATGGCGTACTCAATTTTCGTCATTTCTTTTATTTTCGGCATCACCTCCTGCGCCCATTTCGGTGGTTTAACTCCAACATTTTCCTAAAATGTATTTGTTAATTGTAAAAATGCTAATGATGCTAAAAATGTATGCTTGTAAACAAATACTTACTAATGTTTGAAATAGGTTGTCTAAGAAGAAAACGTCTTCGGGAGTTGTAATATTTGTGCCGGTTTTATCGCTCAAGTATGAATAAAAACTCTCATAAGGCTCTATCCACTTCTTAACCTCGGGTAATTCGTACACGCTGTTCCTCAGTTTTGTGTAACGAGGACAATTGTACCAGTACAGAAGCTGTAAAAATAAATATCGATAAAGTACAAATAGAATTTACATAGTTAACATGTTTTAAGCTAGAACTAGTCAGTGATATAGACGACGTTTGCACGATTACATAAGCAAAAGAATTTTGTCTATTTATAAACGAATGCTTTAACCTATTTACTTTACAAATAGTATAATAGTACACTCGAGGTTATTTTATTCCGTGCATGCATATTTATACCTTTCTCGGATTCATAAAGACATGAACACACGTCCGTCTTCTCAACTCAAATCATTATATCAGGGTAATATACTCACGTCGTCGTGTTGATATTCGAGCGTGTCGTACGGTACAGGTTGCCAGTTGAGTGCTGGGTTCCACCGCTGCGGCGGCAGGGGAGGGTACAACGCCGACATTGCCGTCAATGCGGTCATCTTTGTACGATCATAGTCCGTGGTTCGAACCTTGATCTCATCCGGAAGGTACAATTGAGAGATGAACTCGTCGTATCTCTCTCTAAGGTACTCCCCGACCTTGAAGCCACGCTGTTTACCTTTCTATTACAAAACCACTGTTACTAATGATACAATCTACGCTTAATAATGACAAACAATGCAGAAATAATGTATTTAAAATCTCATAGAAATAATCTTTTGAATCTTTACACTTCATACGTAATGATTGTAATAAGTAAACGGTTTTTTAATATGTTAAAGGTAAGTTTTGACTATTATAAGAATAAAGATAAAAAAAAACACCAACCCTAATCAAAGTGCCAGTAATCATACATAAGAAGCATGTAAACATTACCTAGGCAGTGAAATAACGAGTACCTTTATTTTCATTAATCAAAAGTTAATCTTAATTGAATTATGTAATTTAAAAATAAACATACGAAAAATACGATTCCTAAGATAAATATAAAAACATGCTTGACATTTATAAACTTTTGTACTATTTTTTGTATTATTTCGCTTCGGCAGAAATTTTATAAGTAACGATAGCATATTATTTAAGCTCTAGGTCTCACGAGCTATCTGCATTGGGCTCGACGCTGAAATAATTACCCCTAGTTATTAGATATTGATATTGTATTCTCTAATTTTGTTATCTCGATATGATAACACCTAAACTGTTATAAAAGAATGCTAATCATACACTAAGTATATTTTTATTTTAAACAAGATTCCTAAATTCTAATATGAATCAAGCAAATGTTAGGCACATTTCATAAAAAAAATATTAATGCTATATCTATCTAAGTTCAACAAAGACAACTAAACATTGTCTTATAATTAAGGTAACTATGCAATGCATACGTTTTAAATAATAATATACAAGATGTATAAAATTAAAAAATGTCGTCCTTTACATTTCACACGTCTGTTTATGATCGTAAATATAAATAGTTAAGGCCAAATGTATGCAAATTTACCGAATTGTTTACCGTAATACTGTTAGCACCAACACATTAGCACCTAAACACGTTTATCTTAATGTATTATAAAAACGTTAACGCAATTATTTCAATAATTAAAGTAATTTTGTTATTAATACCAACCTACGGTAATATTCAAAACCTATAAACTCACATTGGTTAGCGCTTTCTTTCCAAATGGAAAGAAAAGTTTGTCGCTTTTATCTTCAGCGGGATATTTATCCAGTTCCTCTTGGTCCGGTGTCCTGTCGCCGTGTCGGAAAATCTATAGAGAAAAATGTTTATGTGTATTTTATTATGTTAAGTTAATATGACGAATTATTATCTAAAAGTATTTGTATACTGCATTCTCCAACTTCAACAATTCATCTAATCTTGTATGTAAGCTATATTTTACCTTTCCGTACATCCTTATAACCTATCCTTTATACAGATTTCATTATCTACGTACGATCTCCGATTATCAGGAAGTTATATCATAGATGATAGGCGCAAATTGGCGCGAATCGTACATACCGAGAAAACTAGCACCGGTTCAGTGTTATCAATGCTTCTATGCACTAATTTATTATTAGATTGTATAGCTGCAGGCTTGTATTTACTGCACCCACCACCGCCCAACCCCACCGCCATCAGCACCACAAACAACAGCCCCATCTCAAAACGATTTCAAGCGTCAACCGACAGAGCGCGCCTTATCGGCATTATGTACGCGCGGTCGCGAGCCAATTTCGACTGCCATGCTCCGAGTCTTTGCTCCATTTATATAGATACAAGAGGGCCGAGAGGACTTCGCTATTTAGTATTGAATAGACGACTATGCGAACATTTATATTTGTCAAATTTATATTTATATAGTAGTGTAGTTTCCTGTTCTTAACTTTTTTAATTACTTAATTAAATTTTTCGAGACACATCTTGTAAAGTTACGGTCCCTGGCTTTAGTTTCTACCTGCATTATAATGTATGGCAAAATGCAATTAAAATGTATTCGATTCTGAAGGTTGCTTGATTTATGTATGGTATTGTCTCACCTTTATGTTCTTTATATTGTTTTAAATTACAGCTACTTAAAATATATTTTTATTTACCTGACATACTTCGAAGAAAAGAATAAGGTAGTTTAGACAAAACTATTAATATTATGCATGTAGTTGGTATTTTGGAGAAAATAATCACAAATATGGTAGTTAATGTGACGAATGTTTATGCATCGAAATTTACAAAACTCAAATATTGCAAAAAAAAATCGGCATTGTATACATGTATTAGTAAAAGTTTGGATGGATAGATGTTTTTTACATATCTTAGCATCTCATCTGTTGGGCATAGATGTGTACAGTCTAGAAGAATATATCATAAGTTGCTTACTAAGTTCTTTTTTAATTCCGCGAAGGAGTCGCAGGCAAAAGCTAGTTAGCCAATAAAAGTAATATAAAATTTGTCAGCTATTACAATTCAGTGAGTTTGTGGTCACCTTTAAACAACATTTTAAAATTCTTTTAACTGATGTCTATCGATTCATCAAAAGATTTCTTAGAATAACTTGAATCCATAAATAAAATACGATAAAATGCTTAAGGATGGAACTTAAACTTAGGCATTTTAGAATATATGTCTGCTAAAATTATGCAGCGACCTATCAGGTACTTCCCCCTATGTTATATTTACATAAGGTTTGTTTTATATTCTGTCTTAAGTCGTCAATCCGGATTTAAGTTCTAAGTAAAGTAATATTTCAACTAAAAAGATTATGTCTAGTCTTATATTAACTTAAACTACGAAGAAAAAGGACAAGGTTTTTAGTACTAGATAAAAAGTATTTACATAAGACTTACCAACTGAGGTTACACAAGGAAAGTCCGCTTTCAAAAAATGCTTGTTTAAAAATACACATTACTTCCTCCTAGAGTCCTAAATATTATCTGCATTTGAATAGTCTAGTCTTAAAGTCATTAAAAATGTGGGTAAAATCTTAGACTTTTCTAAACCGTCTTGTTTTTTTACCCCTAATGTGATCATTAAAAAAATAACTTTGAAGCGGAAAACTATACTACCAAATTATAAATAATATTTCTAGATAAAACAAGAAATTATAATTATTCAAGTCTAATAAGCCATTTTAAAACCTTGAAATCTCACGTGAATAGAAAACACGTGCTCATTTTACAGACACTCATTAGGTATATTTAATACAATGCCCGCATATTGTTTATGGTCTCATTAGCTTGAACTAAGTTATTCATATTGTTACTATGTTATAAGCCGGTCAAGACGAATTCTACTTTGATCTTTGCGTATATCTATCGAGTATGATGTTCAAATTTTGTTAAACTCTGTAAGGTAGAGCTATATGTAAACTGATTTACAAAATTCCCCTTTTCCCACTAGATACTGACGATATGTATGTCAGTATAATTCCTTAAGTTTTATTCAGTATACGTTCGTTTGTTTTAATAATGTAACCCGCTTTATGACAACTCGCTTAAAATATTGAAATAAACACAGAGTTTAGGACTCAAGAAAGGTAATTCCATTTAGAACTAAGCAAAATGTTAAATCTACCAATAAAACCACTGCAATTTCGTTCATTCCAGGTATGATTGACGTCCACTATAATGAACAATCATTATTGGAGCAACTAATGGTTTGCACGGAATACGTCGATAAGGCGGAGCGGTACGAACTGCTCGGCCCACTCTATCGTCTCATCATACCGATCTACGAACGTAAGAAGGATTACCAAGCACTCCTCGCCTGCTATCAACATTTGACCAAAGCATATGCCAAAGTTATAGAAGTAACAAACTCTGGAAAACGATTACTAGGAAGGTTCTATCGTGTTGCGTTCTTTGGTAAAGCTCACTTTGGCGAAGACGAAGAAGGCGTGGAGTTTATTTACAAAGAGCCAAAGTTGACATCGCTTAGTGAAATCTCCGAGAAGTTGCAAATGTATTATGAACAGAAATTCGGCGCCGGTTCCGTCAAGATGATTATGGATTCAGCACCGGTGAGTGTTTGATGATAATTTTAATACCAAATTAATAAAATTAAAGAGACTTCTTGCCTAAGCTGGTTTTTGTTACGTATTTTTCCTTGTCCATTTTTTGCCTATTTCATACCTTTTTTATTAAACTATTTTAATACCTTAGTATTAGTCTAGTCTACTTTTTGTACATATCTTCTATTTTAATAAGTATACTTATATTCTCGGAAAAATTTTGCCTTATCGTATTTTTTCAGTAAGATTATGTTTTACCCATAGAATTATAATTAACTTACCGTTGCCCGCGACTTTGTCCGGATTAGGAAACAGACGAACTGTGTAAATATCAAAAAAACTACGTGACTCTTAAGAACCGGACATTTTTCGGGGATGAACCTTATCCCATGTGTACTCCAGACTTTGTTTTATATCTGTGCCAAATTTCAATAAAATATGTTGAACCGTTGCAGAATGATCGAGTAAACATTAAATACAAAATTAATTCATCTCACGGGGACCGAACTATTTCCGGGATAAATAGTAGCCTGTGTGTTCGTCCAGACTATGCTCTACATCTGCGAATTTCATAAAGATTTGTTCAGCCGTTTAGGCTACAAACTAACAAACATCTATCGATCTAAACTTTCACATTTATATCAGGTGAACCGCGATGAGCTGGACAGCAAGCTGGCGTACATCCAGGTGACATGGGTGCGCGCGGCTCCGGAGGGGCGTGCGGCGGCGAGCGCGAGTGGTGAGGGCGCGTTCGAGCGCGCGCACAATGTCCGCCGCTTCGTGTTCGAGACGCCGTTCACTCGGGACGGTGCGCCGCGCGGACCTGTACACCACCAGCGGCTCAGGCTTACACATCTAACAGGTAATACTATTGAGAAAGTTAATCGTCATCTCTTTACAATTCGATACAGGCCTGAGAATCGGTGGGGCCATGGTTGGTGGTGGGTAGGAATCTCTTTAAAGTTTAATGATAATAATATGACATATCCCCCGCCAAAACAAAGTAATTTCCAATTCATTCCTAAACAGATATTGATAAGAATGACTGTTGTTGTAATATTAATCTTACTTCTTACTTCTTACTAATATTATTATTGCGAAAGTTTAGATGGATGGATGGATGTTAGAGTTTGCAGCCTAAACCGCTAAACGGATCTCGATGCAAATTGGCATGAATGTAGGTGATAGTCTGGAAGAACACATAGGATACTAATTTTTGTGTGTTTTGAATTCCACGCGGACGGAGTCGCGGCCGAAAGCTAGTAATGTAATATTTTTATGAATTAATTTAAAGGTTAAAAAAATAATTCCACAACTTTCTTGTGTTTAGTATAAAACCTTACAGAAAATTGCTAATGCTGAAGAATAGGCTCCTGTAACACTAATTTACATATTTGAATACTTATCGTTAGTAAATTTAGATCAAACATTTTATTGGGAATATCTAAATTTTTGTTATTGTTCTCAAAGTACTTTAAATACTGTATTAATTAAGATAATTTGAGTTCATACGCATACATTGAGTAATTTATTTACTGAATAATGATTATTATCTAAGTAAACTAGGCTATAAGGGTAATAAACATGAAAAGGGTACATCTGTTTTATCAAAAACATGATTCTACCCAATCGTAAATGATGTTCCTTGGTCTAAGATGTACAAAAATTTCCACATTTTTAACTATAGCAAATTTCATGTACAACCATTTCCATTCTTAACTTAAAAAGGGATACATGTATCCCTTTTTTTATTAATTTTATGATATACTAGCTATTGCTCGCGATTTTTTCTGCCTGAAATTAAAAAAAAAAACAAAGAAAAAAAACGTAGGAACTCCGCGATAATGTAGCTTTTAATTGGTAAAAGAATTTTTGAAATCAGCCTTAGTGGTTTTTTAAATATTTTTAAATATGGTAATAATGGTTTTTTAAGTATTTTTAAATATTTCAATAAATACGAATCTTTCCTGTTTATAATGTTGGTATAAATAAGTTTCTTTTTAATGTTTTCCAGCTGAATATTGGTTTCCGTACGTTAAGCGACGGATTCCCGTGATCGAGACTCAAGTAGAAGAGAAGAGTCCCATAGAAGTGGCGGTCGCGGAGATGGAGTCGCAGGTCACCGAACTCACGGAGATCGTCAACGCGAAGGCGCCAGATATAAAGAAACTACAACTAAGGTATTTGAATATTAAAATTGTAAGATTCTTACAACTTTGATAATTCTCTCATATTTATATGGTAACCAGAATACAATGCTTGCAGTGTTATAAATAATATGTACATCTATACTAACATCATAAAGTGGAAAATTTTGTTTGTTTGATTGTAATGAATAGGCTTAAAAACTACTGGGCCGATTTTAAACCTTCTTACACCGTTGGAAAGGTAATTTATCTGTGAGTGACATAGGCTATATTTTTTCATTTCTTTATTATTTTTAAATTTCACGAGCACAGATTCGCGAGCAAAAACTAGTCAAATTATAAAGGAAATCTTTCTTCTTACTAATATTATAATAGCGAAAGTTTAAATCGATGTATGGTAGAGTTTGTAGCTTAAACTGCTAAACGGGTCTCAATGAAATTTGAAATAGATGTAGAAGATAGTCTGGAAGAACACATGGGGTACTTTTTGTTTTTAATTCCTCGCGGACGGAGTCGCGGGCGAAGACTAATATACATTACATTTTAGCAGTAAATATAACAATTATCAGTATTGGTGAGTATATAAAGTGAGTAATGGTAATATATTGCAGGCTGCAGGGCAGCGTGTGCGTGCAGGTGAACGCGGGCCCGCTGGCGTACGCGCACGCCTTCCTCGACCCCACGCTCGCGCAGATGTACCCAGACGACCTCGTTGACAAACTCAAGTCTACATTCAAGTGAGGGTTTTATTACATTTTTAAATATAAGAATACTTATTGATCGAGATTTTTTTTTCTGGTACAAAAGTGAAAAAAGGCGTGCTAGGAGTTTTTTCTAATAAGTCTCAGCATGGGACAATGTTGGTTGTAGGTGGGGGAAATGTTGGACATTTTAATAAAAAACTGACAAATATTTTATCTACAGTTATCTATGGAGACACTTAAAAATTTTGAATTACTTCTCATATTTTTTTTGACACTGGGGATAAGGAGCCGCCCCCTTTCTATACTAACTTGAACTTGACGACGACGAAATTCTTGGTAATCACTGTAATAACATTTAATAATCATAATATGTGTTCCAGGGAGTTCCTAACAGTGTGTCATTCAGCGTTACAACTGAACGCGAAGCTGATCAGCTCTGACCAGGTGTCGTACCACGAGGCGCTGGAGGCCAACTACTACAAGGTGAGCGCGGCGCTGGCCGGCGTGCTGGGCCAGCCGCTGCACCACATCCTGCTCAACGGCAGCCTCACCGCCACCCTCACTGGCGTCGAACTGGACTCCAGTAATGCCTGAATCTATGCAAAAGTTCACTTTGGGGAAGAATAAAAAAGCGGGGAGTTTATACAAGGTCATAAGTTGACATCTAAGTTGAGAAGTTGCAAATGTATTACGGGCATTTGGAGAAATTTTGTGTCCATTGACGGTTCAAGGTCATCCGTACAAGCGTAGAGTAAATTTCTTTGAAATAATGTTCTACGCCGCGACCCGTGCTGTCCGAGCCGTCGACATATAACCAGTAATACTTTTACTGAATATCGGTTAATTTATATCGTTTGTCATATCTACTTGTTTAAATCACTAATGCGTCTCTAAGAATGGATTTAGTAAGAAATCTATGTTATGGGACTGATTAGATGAAAATTAAACGAGCCGATAAACTTTTGTCTCGTTATTTCTAAGGTTTTCAATATCAATTGTCTTGCTACGTATAATCTAAAAAAACAGTGAAATAATGTTCTTTGTAAAACCAGATTTATTACAACAAAGCGCTGGCAAAGCAATAGGTTTTTATTTCAGACATGTTGCAATGTTAATTCAACCAACTTATACAATTAATGCCGTCAATTAAAAAGATCCATCCTTTTTACAAGATACTGCCTGCACCAACCCATGACATTAACATATACGATAGTTAATTATAACTAGAAATAAACTAATAAACAAAAACATTAAAAAATACAACGCGACTGAAATAACTTGATACTTATATAACTCAGCCGTCCGTTTTCACTACTAGATTCTGTGCCCTTTTATGTTTTACTAGAGAACACAATTTTTCATGTCACTTCCATTACGACTTCCAATATTCCTAGACGATTTGACAGATTTTAATGACTCATAAGATGTCTTTTCCTGCTATAGCTACTCAAAGTTTCCACTGCTGAAACTTGTAAAAAAACATGTTACATCACCATCATCATAACACCGTCATCAACTTACATCCGAGGAGTTTGACACCTACTAAGTTAGGCGTGACTAGTGCTAGTAAACCACGAATGCTCTAGATAACCTCACCAAATCTTTAAATTATAAAATTCAAATAGTATCTTTTTGTACTTTTCAAAAGCGGAAAAACATGCTATTATTGTGATGTACAACAATAATAATTCACGCAGGTTTATTGGTATTTTAAAATTAACTGACCTTGTACAATCAGCAAAGCAAACTATTGTCGATCATCTCATCAGAATACTTCATGATGCAATCTATTTGATGCACTATACGATGACGTCATCGTATTCGAGTATGAGTAGGTAATTAACGCCAATTCTATCTCCTATTGTACTTTAGTATATAAGATATTTGTCCTATTCAAGTCTATATTAAAGTAATTAAGTTCCTTTATATGCTATCATAGCAATGTCTACGATTTCTCTTTATAGATTGTAAAATGTATAATCACACCCGTATAAAGTATTCTAAAGTTTGTTTTTTTATGCACCAAAGTAGGGACCTGATGATTTCCATTTCCACTTTCGTTTGTTGCTGTTTCCCTAATTTATTTTGTAATTTTTTTTATGTAAATTCACGATTTGTTTCATGATACAAGTTAAATGTTTATGTGAAAATATTTAAAATGTCTGTTTAATTTATTTTGTTAGATATTCATTGATAGTGCATTTTTGTTTTTTTTTTTATCATAGTCTAACCTAGAATATAAAAATCCTGCCTCGGGGGCGATTCAATTGACTTTATTGTATCACTTTTTAATGTGAACAAAGAAATAAGTTCCAATTTCTTACGCAATATGGAGAGGGTTTTTATATTTCTGGTCATGCTATAATTTTGATAGCTAATGTATTTGTATGAGTAATATTTTATTAGATGTACATGATTCATTTTTAATACTCTGTTCATTCCACAATTTATTTATTGACCCTAATGTAATTAATATTTAAATGTTAATATTCCCAATAGATCAGTTTTTCATAATGTTACAAGTATTCATTCACTCGTAAAAGTTCAGCGGATATTTGGTTTAACAACGCAATATTCATATTTTTTAACCGGTTTCTGAAATATCTTGCAATGCATCAATTCACACTCCTGTCAATTTGTAGCGTCAAAATTGTCAAATCACTGTCGGACATTATACAGATGATATAATTAAAATTTTGTTAAATAGCAAATAAGTAGAGATCAAAGGTTAAATCTTTCAGAACCCAGGAGTTAATTTTTTTTTAAATAAAAGTCTTACGCAATTTTAATTTTATTCGAATATTTGTTAGACAATTTTTAAGTGGATAGTACTTAATTTATATGAAAGGTGACAAAAAATTTGTGATTAATTATACCCTTTAAGTCAAACTGAGTATGCCATAAAAACGTTTATAGAGTTAGGATATATCCAATGTAGAATTTGTATTAATATTTTAATTGTGCACAAAATAAAGACTTGTGTGATTTACTCAACTGTAATCTCGATTTCGCTGTTTTAATACATTTTTAAAAACAACTTATGTTCTTATTATTTTCCCTTTTATAGTAACTGCTGAAGCGTATTAAGATCAGGTTTATAAACAACTGGGTACCGTCTTTTGATGGTTTTACCTCCTGCTTACGAGACGAGAACTCAAAACTCAAAGACAATCGGATATTGAGCATATAAAGGCCATCGCCCACTAACCCGCTCACCGCAATCTCCGTTTAATGTTCACCATAGACAAACATTCATTTTATACAGAATTATACTCGTTATTATTAAAAATAGTTATACGGATTCAATTGTAGTAGTTATTGACGATGATGATTAATAAATATGCAAAAAAAGAAAACTAATACGCAATTAATGTAGCCAAAATATCCTGACTTAGTTTTCTACTGACAGAATCGAATACAGATAATTCATATTATCTGTGGTTAGTGCAATACAAATACAAGTGCAAGTGTTTCTCGATTGGCGTAAGAATTTTATTGTAACAAATAGTTTTATTGTACGAACTTTATTAATTTTAGTCAAGGACATGGAAGACGAATTAGAGGACAGAGTTTTACACCAAACATATTTGTCTTTCATGAAAATTATTTCGAAATTTACCAGCAGTGTTGCGTTTGATACTCCGGTGAGCTATTTATGGAAGATGGTGCGTCTGTATTTACTTCGATCAGAGGTTGTCGTGTTCACATTAGGTATAATTATATTCTTCATGTATCTACAAACAATTGAATTATGGAGTCGAACATTACTCAGCAGATTGTCTCAAGCTATGAGTCCACTGAGTGCAGTTCAGCGTATGAAGCTTATGGAAGGTTCAGATTCAGATAAACAAAGCTGGGAACTAAAAGGTTCATTGAGTGCAGCTTACGCAATCAAAGGCCGGCGAATGCATATGGAAGACAAATTTATTATCAATGAAAACATAAACAATACTGGTGTTTCGTTGTTTGCAATTTTCGATGGTCACGGTGGCGAGTTTGCCGCCAATTATGCGAAAGACCACCTTATTCAGAATTTATACAACAAAGTGGTTGAACTGACTGCATTTAAGGATGGTAAAATGATCACACCACCCTTCGTGAATAGTCCAGATGAGCCAAAGGTGGAACAAGAAAGTAATGTCGTTGAAAGGAAAACTAGCTTCAAAAAGTCCATTAGTGCTGCCGACGATACATCTAGGAAGGAAATTACAGATCCAGAATTATTGGCACAATTGTCAAAAGCCAGACCTATTACAAGAGAAGTAAGAGCGAGCCCTAAGCCTGTTAAACAATTAGCTATACCACTGGCCAGTTATTTGGAAAAAGGTAAAATAAACTTCGGTAAACTGTTAACTGATGAAGTTTTGGCAGCTGACAGACTTCTGGTTGAAGCAGCTAAGAGATCCTTTAATGTTGCGGGCACTACTGCATTGTTAGCAATATTAGAAGACAACCAGTTGATTGTGGCCAATGTTGGCGACTCTAGAGGGGTTATGTGTGATTCCAAAGGAAATGCTATTCCTGTATCATTTGATCATAAACCACAACAGGTATGTAATATATGTTTATACATCTGTTGGTAGTTTTAGAAAAATTATGTAGCAATAGTCAATTTCTAACTGCTATATTTAGAAATAACATTTGTTACTTTATGATGATAGAAAACATAAACATGATAGAAAACAATCATAAACATTGTAGTGCATTTTCATCATCATCATCTCCCCTGCCTTATCCTACTCCCGTAGGGTCGGCGCACCGGGTTTTCGTCCTCCAAAGCATTCTATCATCCGTTATCTCAGTCAGTAGTGCATTTTATGGTGTGTAAACAGAAGTGAATCAAAATATCAATTTAGCTATTAAAATGGTAAATCCTCCATATAAATTTTGAATGCAATTGTATTTTGAAACATAGCATGTTGATCTAAGTTAATACTTGGGCCTATTACTAACTTAGACATATAAACATAAATAAATTTGATATTACACAAAATAATTATATGATGTGTATAATTTAATCTTAGTTTTAATAAACATTTTTGGTCGTAGGTAAGGGAACAGAAGAGGATAGAAGCTGCAGGAGGTTATATTGCATTTAATGGTGTTTGGAGAGTTGCTGGCATCCTTGCGACATCTCGTGCGATGGGGGATTACCCTCTAAAGGATAAAAAATTTGTCATAGCTGATCCAGACATACTTACATTCAATCTTGATGACCACAAACCAATGTTTCTAGTTCTTGCTTCTGATGGACTTTGGGACACATTTACTAATGAAGAGGCAATTAAATTTATAAAGGAAAGAATAGATGAGCCAGATTTTGGCGCCAAAAGTTTGACACTACAAGCATATTACAGGGGGTCCGTAGACAACATTACCGTTCTTATTATAAACTTTTTACAAAATAAATTTTCCTCATCAAATATTTCACAGTAAAACTGGTTGAAATATGTAATTGCTAAGATGTGTTGAATCACTATTATTAAGCATTAGAAATAAACTATACCAAAAGTATTTCAGCTATTTGTGTTGTAAGATGGACCTTTGCTATTTAAATACATATACCATTGTAATTGAATCTATTTTTAATGTAAAGCATAATATTTTTACCTGAAATCTTAGTAATGTATGTACATATATAGTTGTTCTGTAAAAAAACAAATGAAAGATGTATTTTATATTTTAGAATATACTTTTAAAGTCTCAATTTCAAAGATTTTTGAATGGTTGTGATTGGTAAGTGTATGTATGATGAACTATTATAATTGTTTGCTTATAGTAACATTAACTTTTATCGGGAATGGTTGAACTTTTTAACTAAATTATTAGACATATATCAATGTTGGTTACAATTAGGGTGTGTCCTTAACTCCTTGCCAGTACATAAAAGAAAATTACAGAAGTTATGTATTCTTTATATAATTATTGTTGATGTAAAGTATATTTTTAAAGCATTTGATAGTTGTATTATGTAATGTGAGGTTACCTTGGGTGCTAGTCATTGTTCATTTCATTTTAGTTTTGCATAATTTGTAGTGTAGCAAATTTGAGGTACAAATAATTTTATTAAATAATATGACTTAACAGAGTATACCTTTACAAAATCTTTTAAAATATATTTTTATATATCAATTAAACTTTATCAATAAACTAAATAATTTGTTCCATGGAAATGTATTTTATAAACTTTTTATCAAATATTGGCCTAAATCGGTCTTTTGTTTAATTGTACATAAAATTGGGGCCAAAACTTTGTGACGATTTGGTTATTATCCAAAAAATTAAAACTACATTTCTGCTAAAGGTCTTTAAAAGTTTGTGCCAAAATACTACTTAATAGGAACAGTGTATTTTAGCAGACTTAATGCAATATTACCTATAGTATTGTAGGTTTTATTTTAGTGCTATTTTCTTAGTTTTTTGCTTTTTAAAAATTATATGGCCATGTGTTAGGCCATGTAATGTGTTATGTGTGTTTTTTTGTAACAGATAAAAAATGATGTTATAAAAGTCTATAATAATCTGTGCCACTTTCCTATAATTAAGAAAAATAATATCTCTTAACATTACCACTTTTTTGGGATACCTACATATTACATGTTTAGATTGTGATAATAGTGTTTTCTTTCTACCCTACCCTTTTATGTATTTTTGATTTAATGCTGGGTAATACAAAAGCGTGGTTTATATAATATAGTTTAGAATGAATACAATACATTACATAGTACCCAGAATTAATAATTATTACGGCGACAGAACAATAGGAAAACGTTTACCATACACACTCAATACCTTACCACCTGAAAAAGCAAATCTAAATTCAAAATTAAAATTTCTTATTCTCATTAGGAAAGCTATCTTTTTGAAAATCCATGATTAGAATATTTTATTAATATACTGTATATATTATGTTTGTATTTTGTACTGTGTATGTTTGTATGTATTTGATGTAATTTTACACACATTTTATTACACAACTACACTCTACATAAAATTGTAATAAACACTGCACCCGTGGACAAACTAATCATATGGTTTTTGCAGGGCCATGTTTGTGTATTTATTTAAATTGTTTTTGTAAAATTTTCAATAAGTAAAAAAATATTGGAACTAAAATACACATGTAATACCACTCAAAGAGTATGTTGCGTAAAATGTTTTATGACTGGTACTAGACATTTGCTGTGTTCACGACCTCTTTTACACTTTATTTGCAAGGCAGCTCAAGTAAATAAAAAGAATATAAAGTGGCACAATCGGTACTAAATAATAAAACATTCGAGTTCAATATTTTATTTATAAAAATAAAACACAATCTTTGGTTTTATAACCAAAAAATGTAAGACAGATACAATAATTAGGTTATATGTTATGAAATATATATTTTTAAAATTAAACAGTACATAAGACTATCTACATTACTATAATGGCAATATGTTTGGCTTATTGGCACTGAACTGCTCCACAACATCGCCAAACATTTTGTGGCGTTTTTAATTTATAATAAATTTTTGTACAGTATATTCGAAGAGAGCAAATATTTATACATTCAATAATTTCGTTTTGTGATAATAAATAACCAAATATAAATGTGTTTTGTTAAATTACATTGTGACTAGTATGAGGTTCACACATACCTATGAAAAATTCAGTAGAAATGAAAAAATTGTAACAAATATATCTAAATTATTTTATTTATAAAAGGCTGATTGCAGACTTATCAAAGACATGTTTGTATAATTAATTTAGCAGTGTAACTTTACAAAAAAAAAATCCATAGACAACAATTGTCAGCCAGTAACATAAGTAAATATAATTTCTCATTTCCATTAAATTAGACTATACAAAAAGAGATTTCTGTCTCATTCAATCTTTTTTCAAAAACAGAGATAGAAATGTCTTTTTGTAGAAGTTTCTCAGCTACCCCCGAAACTGTTACAAAAAGTAATTGGTAATGAAAACAGACAGTATTGATTTAATTTGCTTGGTATGTTTTTAAACATTAAGAAGGCACTACGCAGTTTGCCAATGTATCAGTCTAAATATCAGTGCAGTAAGCATTTTATTTTAAATACAGAAAAAAAATAATATCATAGTATTTTTAAAAACAAAAATGTTTAAAGCTAGGTACAATATTGTTGCCACTTGCTTAAATATAACCCATATCAACTATTACATATAAAATAATATATCTTTTTTTAATAATTGTGATGCATGTATAGAAATGAATTTAATTACTTCATATAATCTCAAATTCATCATCTGAATCATCAAATTGTCTGTCAACATCCTCAAACTCTGAAATAAACAAAAAATATATCATCAATCTTTCTAATATAAAAGAGTATGGATGAATGTGTGATACCGCATAATTCCACAACAAATTTGAACAGATATAGATTTTTAAATAGGATAGGTTACTTCAGATTTATTTCAACGCGGGCAAAGTGCTACAGAGAATCAAATATCGTACTAAAATAAAACCAATATACAAAACATTTATTGCAACAAATCCCTAAAACTGCTTAATGTATCCCGACAAATTTAAGGAATGATGTAAATAGTCTGGAAGGACACAAAAGCTATGTTGTTTTTTGACTCCGCATGGTTGAAGTAACGGACAAAACTAGGGCAAATATGCAATTGTTGTTAATACAGTCAGTGTTACCTGTAAACAATGTAGTGTTCTGTAGATCTATATCGGCAGTGGAGGGTCCCCAGTGCGGCGGCCGCGTCGCGCACAGCTCGAACAGCGGCTGCGCCTCGCGCATCAAACTCTCCTCTATTACAACACACAGCTCATCGAAGTCACTCCTCGTGCGGCAAAGGAAACACTACAATTGGTAACATATAACTAAAAAGTCTTTCAAACAAAAATACAAAGACATTTCATAATAAATGCTTATTCGCTGGAAGTCAGTCATGGTTTGTTCGCACTAGTCTAGTAATTCAGTAGGTAAAATACTCTCGTCAATACAAATTGCATGTACTCGATCTTTATTGTAGTCACTTTTTTTTTCCTATATTATTAAAAAATAAGTGACTATATTTACTTAATTACTTACCATTTAACTAAATTACTAAAACGACTAAAATATCGACTTATTGGATTAGCTTTTTCTGTATCTACAATGTATTTATTTTAATAAAGCTTTTTAGTAATTAGTTAAAACGTCTAAATTAGCTACTTGACAATTACATTAGTTTGTGAGTAAAAAAAAATGTTTTGAATACTTACAACAGCTACTGATGGATCCATAGCAAGTATTGGTATTCGAGATGCGTATTTGCAGTGATAAGAACAATCCATCTCCTTTTGCTCATCTGTTAACTTATTCTAGAAAAAAAAACATTTTGAACTTTTTAATATACCTTTTTCATGGTAAAATTAGTATTTGGTTAATGACAGATCATACTAATATTAGTAGATAGATGTGTGTTAGAGTTAGTAGCTTAAATGGCATATGAAATTCAATAAAATTTGGTATAGATGTAGAGGATAGTCCAGAAGAACACTTAGGCTAATCATTTGTGTCCATTTTAATTACACGCAGACGGAGTCGCGGCCAAAAGCTAATATTTTATAAATGTAAAATTTAAAAATAACATGTGACTTACTTCAACAGGTCCTGATCTTTGTGTGGTATGAGGGTCTAAATATAAAACTTCATCACCAACACAACCAACTAGATATAGAGCTTGGTTCGGCTTTCCTCCTATAACACCAACAGATTGTGCTGTTTGGAAGCAAATCTGACAAAACAAAACAATTATGTAGATTATCAATTACTTCTTAGTAAAAGAAAATTGCTAACCCAATTCTCAACAATAATATGTAATATTTTATCAAACAAATATTAAAAAAAATTATGAATCTGAGTGAGCAAAGTAAGTGTTGAATTTTTTACCTTGAGACCATCAACATAAATTGGATTGATTTCACTTAGTCCTAATCTAAGAGGCACAATTAACAACAGCGGCATCCAATCTGACACGGTCATACATTCTGATGACTTTGATGAGTCACCTCTGTCATTCGTAACAATACATTGTTGAACTGGAAGCAAGAAAATATCATAAATATGTAAATAAATAGATCACTATGTGGTTATACTCGTTTTACTTACGTATATCCTCTTTTACAACAGTATTATCTAAAGCCACATGTATCACCAATGAACTCCATTTGTCATATACCACTAATTTTCTAGAAAAAAAAATGCATTGTCAGTTTAATATAACTAATTCAACATAAAAGAAGGCCATTATTACTCATTATTATATTAAAGACAGTTATAATGTTCTCACTTTAAAACTTGTGCTATTGTATTTGGCCCAAACCATTGTCCAACATCTTTACCCTCACTAGCTCCCATCAACGCAACCTGATGAATGGAATATGGTGCTTGCTTTCTCTCTTCAAATCTCTGTATAATTTTAAGGTATGTTGGGTCCCTGTAAAAATGTTAAAGAAAAATTCTAATAAGAATATTACACTTTGTGATGAATTTATTATTGTGAAATCTAGATTTTTCTGATTAATGAGAAGTTAAAGAAGAAAATGTAGAAATTCACTCATGTTAACATAATCTATTGTATTTAACATTAATTTTAAACTTTACGCTCGCATTTTACCTAGTTTCTGGACTCCAGACCCAGTCAGCACACAAGTGAACTCTGACCAGTGCTACGCCGAGAACCATTTGCCCACATCGCAACATGCAGCCCCAACCTTTATCCGACGTAAGCCCTTCATCTCCTATTGGAACAAACCCTTTTCTATACGTACACCAAATTATTGAACTAATGTCACGTCTTATACGGTCCAAATCTGAAATTCCAATATAACCCAATGTTACAGTTATTTCGTATTGAAAAGTAATTTGAAAATTTAGATTTAAGCACCTTGAATTGCGCTATATTTCTTTCCCAAAACCCAAACGTTTTCCTTTGTCTTAGGAATATCATCGGGCTCAACAGTTGTACCCTCAGATGACAAATAGCAAATATCAAACATCGCATCCATGGTGTAACATACTTTTCCAATTCTTGGCTAGAACTTAAGGTATAGTTATTAATTATAGAGATTCACTAAAAGACCAAGTCACGGCCCATTAAAAAGAACAAGAAATATTACAAATTGTGTTTTGTAAACATGTCAAACTGTCAAACATCCATTTCCACCACAGAACTACACAATTTCCACTGTCAAATAATGATGCTGCATGCTCCATCAACAGAGTACACATTATAATGTATTACGATTTTAACTTTAAGTATAGAAAACTAAGGCAATTCCGAGCTTGGCAAAAGATAAACTTATTTAGGTAGTTTTAGTGGTATCAATTCTGTATTTTAGAAGTAAATAATCTTTTGAAAACGAATTAAACAAACCTTAATAGATCCAGTATGAACAATATGAAAACAATAAGACAGTTGACGTTTGACGTTTGTCATTTATCATTCAGTTGTCAGATGTTAATGATAACATTCTCGAGTGTTTTTGAAAAACATCTGCTTTTCTAATATTATCATTTACATGATCAGCATTGAAATGATCACTTATTTTCTTTGTATTAATAATATTAATTAGTAAGCTTACTTTCATTGTATTAACATTGTAATAAGTCGAAAAGTGGCATCGAAAAATCTGTAATTTTAAGCCGCTATTTTACTATTAAAGGGAAAATAGAAATTGTGACCCACTTGTTAAGAAACCATGGAATCCAGTGCGTTAGACTTCGTGGCACAATCTTGTATGGACTTAACAGAAGTCCTGAACACCGCAGAATCTGAAGCAGACAGGGATATTTTGATCACTAATCATATAAAAAAAGTTACGTCTATAGTTACAGCTGTCGAGGATTTTAAAAAAGGTATGTCTTTAACTCATTACTGGTTTCATTAAATTTTTATTTGTAAGTTGCTAGATATTGTTTTAATTTAATTTAATTTTAATTTCAGATTTAGAATGGGTTAATGTATCAGAGCCTATTTCTCTGTCACAACATTGTAATGACAAAGTAGTAGTGTTGGACTTTTGGACGTATTGCTGCATTAATTGTTACCATGTTCTACCAGATTTGGCACATTTGGAAAAGCTGTATAATGTTGAATGTGGACTTGTTGTGGTTAGACATTATTTTTTGGTTGCATCCCGTTGAGCCCATCAGCCCACTGATCGGTCAAAACATTGGGTTTTTTCCCATTAGACAGATCAAATTCGTACACTCAATTGACTAAATGGGGAAAAATGCTAATGTGTCAATTGATCAGTGAGCTGATCATCCCAAAAAACTCATACTTTTGTAGTTTGTAAATGTCACTTTTTGAAATATGCATTACAGTGTTACCTTAACATAAATGGTAGAATTGTAATTTTCCGTATTATAACTAGTTTTCTAATCATTTTTTCCTTGCAGATAGGAGTTCATTGTGCAAAGTTTAACAATGAAAAAGATTCATCAAATATTCTTGCAGCTGTAAGGAGGTATAACATCCACCACCCTGTTGTTAATGATGCAGATAGCTCATACTGGGAAGCTCTTGGAATACATTGTTGGCCTACATTACTCATATTAGGTACAATAACTAAACAGTATTTTTAACTATAGGAAAAGAGCTAAATACAGTTTCAGAATGCAGTTTCTAAAACATTGTCAGAATGTTGTTTCTTGTATTTTATTTGTTATATATTTTATTTCACACAGGACCAGGGAATAAACCGTTATTTGTGCTAACCGGTGAAGGACACCGAGATGAGCTTGTATCTTTTGTTGGAGTAGCTATACGTTATTTTGGTTCCCGCATCTCCACTGCTGAGATACCCATTTCACCATCAAGTTATATTAAACCCAAAGATTGTGATGTTTTACAATTTCCTAGCAAGGTTTGTATAAGCTTTTTATTTTTAAAGGTAGATTTAAATTAATTACTTCGTAACTAATCAATTGTTTATTTTGTCAGATTGCATTAAACCCATTTTATCGTGGTAGAGGTGAGGAACCATTTTTAGCGATTTCTGACACGGGCAACCATCGAGTTATTTTGACAGACTGTTCTGGTATCATTCTGCGTATTATCGGTGGATCAGAACCGGGATTTAAAGATGGCAGTAAGTAAGAGTATTCTAAATTTGAAATCATTGTTTTATTTCTTGAATGTATAGTAATATAATATCATAAAACATTGCAGAGTAGATCTGTATATTATAGCAAATATTACGGAGAAATGTAATGTTGATTAAGTGTCGGGTTACGTTAATAGAGCTAATACGAAGTACGTAATTATTAAATTTGTATTCATGCACGCAATCATCTATCGAAGCCTCGTATTTACATAGTGTAATATTACCCCCTGCTATAAAGACGACAAGAAAAATTGATTCCCATTCAAACATTTCACGCACTTCATTCGTCCATAAACTAAAAACAAGTGTTCAATGTTTTAAACCAAAGTGGCATATTAACAGCGTGTTGCAGTTGAAATAAAAATATTATTTTATTAATAAAGAGTATCGATTTTAATGTGAAACATTTAGAAAGACCGATGATAGGTAACCTATTGGAAGATTGCGGTTGTTTATTGTTCGGATACTCGTACTGTTTTAACGTAAATAGTCGGCTAATGTGATGCAACGGAGCCTAGGAAGAAGAGTGACTTAGCTGGTTGTGCAGAGCTGAGCGAGGCGCGGCTGCGGTCGCCGCAGGGCGTGTGCTGGCTGTCGGGCAGCGTGCTGGCGGTCTGCGACACCGACAACCACGCCGTGCGCGCCGTGCACCTCGACGACGGCACTGTCGAGGTCCTCGTCGGCACTGGACAACAGTCGCACACCGGGGACTTAGGTATATGTGGACTAATCTAGTATTCTACGGCGTGACCTTGAGTTAATTTTAATGCGACAGTTCATCGTCGGATATTTCTTTCAAAAATGGACACATTTTCTGACACTTTTAACAAGATTATGCGGCACAGGACAGAGATATGTTCTTCTTCCATGCGACCCCTACTTTGTTATTTCTGATGTTTATAGGTAGGTGACCTTGTACATTGATTGCTCGTTTGCTACATTCTATAATAATATCCGTGTGCAGGAGGCAAGTGCCTCGGCTTACAGGCGCTGTCGTCTCCGTGGGACGTGGTGCTCTACACCACGCCTGACATGGACATGTCCATCCGACCGCTGCCACCCCCCGCGCCCCCTGCGCCTCCCACCGCCGCGCCCGCCGCCCCTCGCGCCACTGACCCCCTGCGCGTTGACGACCCTGCTGCCAATGACGACGCTAAAGGTAAGTAAATCAGGTTGCCATTTGCGACTACCAATTTTATAGGAATAAAAGGAGTTTTTAATTGTACTTTATTTTAGAGAAAGAAAAAAAAGACGAGAAGCGCCGCGTGGTGCTGATAGCGTGCGCGGGCTCGCACCAGATCTGGGCGCTGTTCCTAGACAACACTATTTGGTGGAAATATAAAAGTTACGCTGAAGGTGAGTTAAATATCATTATAATCGAAACGTCGACTTCCCTTATTCTTTATTTTTTTTAACAGAAATGTGAATATTGTTTATTGTGTGTAGGTACTTGCGTGTGTATAGCGGGGTCCGGTGTGGAGGCGGCGCGCAATAGCGCATACCCCAACACCGCCTGCTTCGCGCAGCCCTCCGGACTCACACTCAGGACTGGTAGGCACTAATAAAGATTCTACTAAATATCATTAAGCATCTTAAATGATAAGGCCTCGCATATACTTCAAATTCCTTACAAATTTTGACGTCTATAGGATTGAAGGTGCATACTAAGCGAAATATTAAAGATTCGTTTCAATCTTTGATCATCAGTCTCAAAAAATCTACTCAATAATCAAGCAAATGTATTTTATGATGCAGGAACGAGCCCGGAGATGTTTATTGCTGACTCAGAAAGTTCCTCCATCAGAAGACTAGCGCTGTCTACTGGACAAGTGTCTACATTGTGTGGTGGCGATAGGAACCCATTGGTATGTTATATTTTAAATTCGTCGTTAATTAATAAATATTAAATTGCAAGCTAATTATATTTTGTTCCCAGAATCTCTTCGCTTTCGGGGACGTAGATGACATTGGAGTGGAAGCCAAGTTACAACACCCTCTCGGTGTCGCATACTGCGAAGCTAACAAGACTCTGTACGTCGCTGACACATATAACAATAAGATAAAGAAAGTGGATATCGGACCTCAGAAAGTTACCACACTAAATCCGACCATGATCGAAACATCGGACCCTGCCATATTCAACGAGCCGTCCGGACTCTCAGCCAGCGCGGACGGCAAATATTTATACATAGCCGACACAAACAATCACAGTATTAAAATATTAAATCTAGCCAAAAACGTCTGCCAGGAGTTCAAAGTGCGCGTCCCCGATCCCAAATACACGGAGCCGGAGAACCTCATCCTATACAAGAACGATTTGTTCATCCACAAAAAGTGCGGCAATCTTATAATTCATTTTAATATGAATTTAGAAGCGGATCAAAGTAAAGAAGGCAAGGCAGTGGGGCGCGCGCCTCAGTTCACGCCCGGAGCGCCGCAGAACTGGCACGTCTGGATCAAAGATGACAATAATAAGGACGTCACCTTAGACGAGTTTGACTTCGTCTCCGGCTCCAGGAAAGGAACTAAACTTCCTGGCAGAGTCGAAATGAAACTCAAACATCAAACGGATAAGACTCATTATCTCTTGTATCTCAGTTTCCAAACATCGTTGTGTGACTCTTCGGTTTGCTACTCACATTTCTTTACAGTGAGGTCTACGATTTTGGTCCGCGACTCGGTGAAACCCGTGGAGTCGTACAGGATCACCTGCAAAGTGAACCCCGCTATGACGCGCGCCAGCAAGGCCGAACAGTCCAAGAGATAACTCAGACTATACTACGCTACTTCTACTGATTACCTTCAAAGTGTTAAGAAAATCTGTTGACATTCATATGTTTAAGATGTAAACTGCTTTTTTTGTTTATGATTTTTTACCATTGTTATAAAAATGTAATAATAAACTCTATGTAAAGTGAATTTGTTTGTTTTAATAAATGGATTAAATCAAACTAACGCAAAGATGGAAAAGTTATGTTGAAAGAAATGGATGAAACCTCTTCTAAATTTCCGAAAGGATTAAACTTTCTTATATTAAAAAAAATCCTGATTTAGAACCAATCAGATCTTAGTTAATAGCAATTGAGACGGTTGCTGTGAGCCGTGCTACGATCCTATCGATAAGGAAAGCGACCCCGACATTTATTGGCAGGAAGCGTGTCCTCTGAAATTACGTATTTACCCGATCATGACGATGTTGACCTTACTGCTTCAAACGGTGGCTTTATCGTCCGTTCTGTATTACACGAGCGCTACAAATGTCGACCGCCACAGACTAACATGAATGTAAATGATTAATATAGTAAAAACAATACTGATTTTTTTTATATTATAAGTTGGCACACGAGCAAGAGGCCACCTGAATCCGCCGAAATGGCGAAGCGACCGCTACCCATAGACTTCCGCATTTGGTGATACGTTGCCTACCCTTAATCGACGGAAGAGGAGACGCACAGAAACAGAATATCTTTCAGGATATTTTATGAGTATCCCCCACCGTCAAGTCCACTTAAAAAAAGGGTGGAAAGGAAAAGGCACTAAAATTAGGGCTCCGGCACCACACTCATCAGACGAAACGTGGAATTGCTCCCATTTTTCGCCTGTCTTCTGTGTGGTATTGTACCGGGCGAGCCGACCCATTCATGCAAAGATGTTAAAGCAGACACTACCACTGTTAAATTCCCATTGATAGGAGGAGAGTAAGAACGTTTAACTACTTCATCTTATATATTTTGTCCATTCCATAAGGTAGTTCTGGTTCTTTATATTAAATCCAATCATAGTAACTCGGTTCTTATGACTCCCTTCCTGCAATAATATAGTTGAAATTATTTCTATTTAATTTCCTACGAAACGGTTATCCTCTGGTACATCATTAATCTGTGCATTGCAATAACCCGAAGCTCACAAGGCTTATCACGTGAAGCCAGTGATAATGGTCAAGCAAAGGTCATTTACCAGGTAACGCGGTTACATATCACGACAGACGCATCCGATATCAAGGTCTCTTACACATAGTAAGGTTTAATCAACTCTGAGGTCTCGAAATTACGTCATCGCATTGAAATTAGATCGGCGTAATTGCTTTGCTCTTTGCGACCGGACAATACTTTAGTGAAATTATTACGTAAGCCTTTTAATAACATTTATGTTAATAATAACTTGACAATTGTTTCATCTGAAATAATCATAGACTATCAGTTTAAATCTTGGTTTGTTTTAAGAAATGCCTAATCACTGAAGCGATGGGTGGTACAACATTGGTGGACTTAGGGTCCTTTAAAAAGCGAGCCTACAATTTCCTCAAAGGTCGACAACGCATCTGTAGTTCCTCTGGTGTTGCGGATGTCCATGGGCGTCGTTGACCACCTTATTTGCCCGCCACTCGTTTGCCTCCTTCTGTTATAAAAAAAACACCTATGAACCGAGCTTGATCTTTTTATTCTGTAACGGTTATTTAAGGCCTAGGTCTTAATTATCGTTTTGTATTTATGGTACGGAAAACCATCTGAATAGAATTAATTTTATGTCGTACTGAAAGGCTTACTAGGATAATATATAAGAACTTGGTGGAGAATATTGTTTCGTTGGCTATAAGATAATTAGCTGTTGCGAGATTGGGCTATTCACACGAGCCCACCTCGCTGAACTTTACGCATGTAAAACGTATTCATTTGTCTAATGGAGACGTATTAAGAAATTGTGGGGTACTTATTTTGTTACTGACCTTACCTATCTTCTATTATATGTGTGTGATTAGGACGATTGCAATCTCTATGGTTAGGTCAGCGATCGATGACCTTTAGAGCCAAGCGTAATGACAATTGCAACTTTTTGTTGTCTCTACAATAATACATTGGTCAATAGTTTTAAAATTAAATGCAAATAATGTGCAATTAACAATATATATATTTTTCTTTGTCACAAAATGTACGTTTTATTGTGTCATTAATGTATGCAATTGAAAGTCCTTGCAACGAATGCAGCGATGTCAATCATTGCTGGGTCTCCAACGTGCTTGTAATGTCTAAATAGGACTCTAAGAACAGGATAACAGAACAATAGAAATTATAAATAAAGAAATTGTTACTTCAAATATCAAAAGGGTAAACTTTTAGATAAGATATTATTTATAAAAAAAAAACATTGATATGTAACTAGAACATAATGTTTAAGATAAATTTTATCTAGAATTGAAATAAAATAATTGGGATATCTATCCTTTTGTAATGCGTTTTAAAAGTAACATTTGTTACCATTCATAACACTGATGATGTCAGAATCTAACCTGAAACAGAACTCAAATGCTTGGGTCTCTTAGTAACAGATGTTGGTAGGTTATAAAATTATACGCTAAGAGGTAATTAGGTATCGATAATAAAACATAATTAAGTCATATGTAATTCTATTAAACAATGTTAATTAAATAAGCGATAGGTGAGGAAATGAGCATTATTTTTATATAACATATGTTCATAAAGTGTTTATTGTTTATGTATAATATTCATAAAATGCTTCACCTGTTGAGCTTTATGTATATGTAATTTATTTATAAGCACTTAAGGTATTTTTCCGGCGCGTGTTTGGTATGCAAGCTCTATATCAATCCAGTCATTGAGTAGCGACGTTGAAGGCATAATTATAACTTAGTTCTGAGCTATTTTGCACACAATTTACAAAAACAATTGAATTGCATCTTATATTTTTATTTCAACAATGGTCCTAAGCCAGGGGTAGCGAACCACTGGCACGCGTCCCATAAATGGTACACGACATAATCTTCTGGGCACGTTGATAATCATAAAAACACTACGAAATTATGATGTACCATGGAATTGACTTAATAATCGCAGTCAAAATCATTCGATGGTACATACGTCCCATAAAACATTTGTTTAAAAAAATGGCATTTTGATGGATAAATGTTCGCCACCCCTGGCTACCAACTGCGATTTTAATTAAACAAGATTTTTTGAATAACAAATGTAAACCATTACTATTGCTTTACTTTATGTTACTAACCAATAATAATCGTGTATTTGTTTTAAGTTTCGAACTGTAAAATATATTTTTTCTACGTTGTTTTATTTTGTCGCGAAAGATGACTGCGTTATACTCTTAGATGCAGGGTTTTTAATAAATTGTAATAATAATTCATACGTTATTTGTGACTTATACAAGAAGCAAGAATACTTTTATCCGAAAGGTTGTCTGCGAGCGTCACATGACCGTTTCTTGTGTTGTGACGTTGCGATATTCCTTGAGGTCTTTAAATATTATGCTACGAGTCATGTGATCGCGAAGGTGAAGACTGCAACCGTAGACTTCCATTGCAAATATTATATATTCTCATCCCTTTCATAAACATTGACAAAACAGAGACCGCAATAGGAATAACACAAATGTGACGGTAGTGTAATTCTACGGTAATATTTAACAAATACCTCTAGTATCGAAGTATCGAATCGAGAATTACTTATTGTCTTGTTCAGTGTATTTTCTCGCCGTACAATGACTTTCCCACGATTTTTTTTGTGTAAACAATAGACTCGGTTTGGCAACACTTTTTAAGTGAACCTTTACCACATAGGTTTGCAAAATGAAACATCTCTGTTTAAAGCAACTAAGTACTGGCCGTCATTTGTTTTAGTACGTAAAGAATTTACAATGAAAGCTTTATTTGGTTCGTGCCAATTAATATTTTAGCATAATCTTGTTTTATGACAATTATGTACTGAATTGTTTTATGATTTAATATCTCCCTTATGATGAACGGAAACTTGATTGACCATAATTTTAATCGTTTATGGGATATATAAAATTAAAATTATTAATTTATGAAATGAAAAAACAACATTTAAATTGTACCCTTAAGGACGCTCTTAGGGTCCTTTATTTGACATTAAGGTGTTTTCCATACTAAATATAAATTAAGGGTGGTTACTTCTTTGAATCAAACATAGTTGTATATGTATGTATAAAGAAACATTGTTATTAACAAGATTATCCTTAAAATAATGCAAGAATGTATACAGCTTATGCATAAGCTGTGTAATGACGCTCATAAAGTAGCCAAGCAAATGTTAATAATATCTGCATGTGATATAATATTCAGTAAAACTATGTCTTCCTGTTTATAATAACTTACTCAATCTTAATCCGTGACTAAGATGGCATACCTGTAGTGCTACAAAAAGCAATTGACAAGCTGGAGTAACTTGGAGTTAGAATTTTAGTTTCTATGTTTTATTGTCGATGAATTAGTCCCAAGTCGATTTATAATATACTAAAAACATATGATAGTCCTTAAAAATATTATTAACCATTTAAATTAACTCTTCATAAATAACTAAATCACAATTTTCTGATTTATCTCATGTGATAATCATACTAATATAGGTAAATGCGAAAGTTTAGATGAATGGATGGATGTCTGTTAGTTTGTAGCCTAAACGGATGAACGGATTTTAATGAAATTTAGTACAGATGTAGAGGATAGTCTGGAAGAACATATAGGCTACTCACTTTTATTTTCTTTAATGCCACGCGGACGGAGTCGCGGGCGAAAGCTTGTATGTTTTTATAAAAACTGAAATCAAAATAACAGAATACAGTGACTATCGTGCATTATAGTAAAAGTTATCGTACAGATATAAAATACTCGCATGAATTCGATAGTAACAATCGATAGATAGAAGCTATTTATGAAGTTGTCGAACTGTGTACAAAGTGGATTATATTGTTTTGCCGACATGCACTATTCAGGGCAAAGTCGTGTTCAAACGGTTAAGAAGGTCTTGAGGACAAAGTTGTCTTGCAACATTATAAATAAAAACATAAAGTTTCAGTGCTAGAGTGATAAGAAACAAATTGTTTGCAAGGGTTTTTCTAAAGTTTTAAACTGACGTTTAAAATTTAATTACTTACTTTACGATACTAAAATTAAACCAGCTGAGCTAAAATTGCTATCGATTCTTTATTGAAACGAACAGTGCTTTGATGAATTATTACTTAATATAATATTTTTTTTTATTGGTATTTAAATAATAACGAAAAATTTAATTGTATCTGTAAAACAATTATAAAAGGACTGAGCAATAAACTCCAATGGTTAATACCTATGTAAATGCGTGAATAAAACAAAAGCTCTGCATTTTATTTAAGAAATCCATTGATATTATAATAAACACTTAACGGCATCATCACCATAGCACTATATAATAAAATTTCTCGGAAGACAATTATATTCGCAATTTATAGTGGCTTGTGATTACTGTGGTGTGTAGCTTACAGGAAACGAACGTTACGATTCACCGAAACATAAGATCGCGTTCTGTGCACCTCGTTATAGAAGCCGCCGTAAACTTTGTACTTAACTATACAAATTCATGTTCCGGATTTAATATTGCATGCGCTTATGACGATCTGACTGTAAACCTTTCTACGATACTGCTATTCATAGTTTTGTTTTGCATCGACACTTAAACAATGATCACTAGTATATATGATACTGTATTGAAAAAAAAAATTGTAAAACTATGATTTAAGTAGGTACATGTGTGCCATTTCTCATCGATTCGTTAAGCTGTTTTCAATATACGCAGTAACAAACATCCATTCATCCAAACTTTCGCATATATAAAATTAAGTATGATTGGTATGACGTATGATTTATATATCTGTATAGCGTTTAGTTTTTAAATACTTGACATTGATCCCAATGAGAGTCGTAACTTGCAGCTTCTAAAGCCCAAAAGATGTCCAAGGTCGGACAAACTGCAAATTAATTAACTGCACGAGGCATCACTAACCTCGCGCGACCGCAGCAATGCGGCGGCAGAATTCAATAAAAAAATATCGCACATTGAATCTGTCGCTACGGAACTAAGTATGTAAGTGCAGTCGCCAACCTTTGAAGTGAAGAACCAAGGTTTTAAAATTGTTTTTACCGCAAACTAAGATTATGTAATAATATTAAATGTACATTCTGGTTGCGTATACAAGAGCGTCGGTGGCTCAGTGGTTTAAACACTTGACTTGTAATCTACAGGTCTTGGGTTCGAATCCCGCCATGTACCAATGTGATTTTCGATTTTTCGAATTTTCATATGTACATAATTTACCCGACGTTCTTACGGTGAAGGAAAACATCGTGATGCAACCTGCACGTATCGGCGAAGAAATTCAAAGATATGTGTGAAGTCAACCAACCCGCACTTGGCCAGCGTGGTTGACTATGGCCTAGTCACCCCTTACTTAGGGTAGGCTCCGAGCCCCTCGGTGGGGACTTATAGTGAGCTGGTGATGATGATGATTCTGGTTGAGACCAATTGTTTAAACTTACTGGTACTATGATATATGAAGTCTCAGAATGTTTTTTGTTTTTTAAACTGAGCATACCAGATTGTACATTCTACAAACTACAATTTAGTATGCTTAGTTTAAAAAATGAACTGAAGTGTATTTGATATTATACCCCTCAATTATAATATTATCAAATGTTGTCACAGCACGAACAACGAAGTCATAAGACCGTATCTAATGGACCTATTAGGATAATAGGATCGTGAGTGATATTTTTTTCTAGTAATAAACGTGGTGACTTTTAAATGTTGAAATATGAGTAGGAAATAATCTTACACGACTGATCACTTTCGGCAGGTCAGTACTATGTAAGTATTCTGTGTTTGTGTTTCCCTAGAACTTATCTGGATAAAGCATAATATGCAACAACAGCTTGTAAAACTTTCACTGCATATTTATCAATAATTTTGTCCGTAGAATATTTATTAAATAGAATTGAAATATTTGCGGCAAAATTATAATATGAAATTAAAAAAAACAATTAAAGTTTATAAGCTTCATGCTTCCTCAATTTACCTCTTCCTAAAATTCAATAAAAATTCGATAAGGAAACGAGTATTAATATAAATTAAGATTGTAGTAATTAGCCTTCTTTATCTCAACGACATATTAACTGTGTACTTAAAAGTAAATGGTAAATTAAATGTAAGTACTCTACATGTTTTCGACATTTGTGTATTTTGCCGTTATAGCCGATATTCGATTTGGCTCATCTACAAAAGCATATCTTTACTAATTTTAACAAAACCCTTTTCATATAGCAAGTTTCAAAAACTATTTCTATATAATTACCTAATTTTTAGTTCAATTAACGCGTCATCATTTTCTCTGTTTCCTTTTCCCTACATACTTTACTCTTATGCATATCCTCTAATTAAAAGGCCAACCATACTTTCTTAAGTATTCCTCTCTAACTTTGTAGCCAATCAAATCCATTAACTACCCATTTAAAATATCGACGTATCAAATTATTTAAAGACAAATGTCTACACGAAATAACAGTATAAAATAGTGTCATGGCGCATTACAGCCGGTTAGAATTTGATTATGAGCGCGTGAAACCGGAGATCCAATTACAGGTAACGAGGCATCACCATCTCAGCCACAAAGGCGACAACCGACAACGTACACTTATCTTGATGAATCGCACATAGATGTCAGAGTGTCAACGACATTACATGAACTATGTGCTACTGGGCAAACTTAACGTACAATTCGCAGCTAGATTACGTGTTAAAATTACTTATTTCATTGTATTCATTTTAGGACACCAAAATCAATTGTATGTAATATCGCAGTGCGAAATAGTAAAAAGAGAATACATAATGATTAAGGGTTGACAACGCATCTGTAATTGAGGATGTCTATAAGCAGCAGTTGCTTTGCTTTTTAGGCGAATTTTTGTAGCCGCTGGCTCGTTTGCCACGTTATGATGTAAGGAAGTGGAGAAACAACAGTAATAATTCTACAATTTCTTTTGTATTTAAGTACAAACTACATGTGAACGGAGAATTTTAAGTAGTTCAAGTAATATATTGGTTATATAGATATGCTCTTAGTGTAGGTTTAGCGTAAATTCTTAAGATTTCATGAATTTATCCGATCAGATATTGATTAGTTGAAAGCAAAAGATTAATAAATCTTTCCGTAACAATCTATCAAAGTAACGGAGGCGACTAATTTATTAGATAAGCCTAACTTGATTTATCATTTGGTGTGAAGGCGCAATCTTACGGAATTTAATTGAATGAAACAGCTGCCGTAACGAACACAGCGAGCAAATTGTCTAAGGATAGGCATTTGTGAATCATTGAACCAATTAATTTATTCAAGAAAATTACTTATAAAGCCAAATATTCAGGAATGTTAAGATATACCCGGGAACGATTTTTGGACTTATACAAGAATAATGACAGATTCCCACAAGTTTAAAAAGTACACTAAAACACAATAATAATCGGGTAATGTTTCGGGACTTGTCGAGTTCTCACTCATTGATTGTATACCACATAACTTTATGTTTGAAATATTGCTTGTCAGTAATGTTAATGTAGAGTATGTTATATGTTAATTTAGGACAGGGTCATTAACGTCTGTACATTAAATTGTATCGGACTCGTGACTTGCGATGAGCTTGACGCATCACCTGACCCACCGACCTGACCCCCCCGCCCGCGCCCCCACCACCTGTGACTTTATATGACTCTTGCGTAATTATTGTGTACGGTCACTTATCTATTATTTTTATTCAACATAAATTATATTAAAATTCGCTATTTGTATTATCTGTTGAAACAAGGTTGTTTACTATTGTACAAAATGTTTTGACAAATCTTTCAATGTAATAAATTGATTTACTATAATCGACAAATTGTGCGACGTGATAATGTTTTCAAAAGTAATACCGTACAAAATACAAGAATATTTTAATCCTTTGAAGTTATTTCAACCTGATATTTTTTGTTATATGTTTATAGAATAGTGTGGTACAAAGTAGACTTGATGCCTGCCAAATGTTTACTACATTTATAAGTCAGCCAGCCTCAGGCATTAAATAGGTTCTTATACGTAGTATTGACATAAAATTTGACCGCTGTTAGAAGCCGCATACATTCCAGCCTGATATGGCGTCTTGCCGCTCGTGACGCAGCGTTGGGCAATATCGTGCATGAACTGCTTTTGCATGAACGCATTAGCGGCATTTATCATCACAACTTAGACTTGCTTCTACATCTATCAAATATAATGTCTCTCGTATTAAGAGCTTATACAGGATTTTTACAATACGACGCAATGTTACAATCATCACCTGCTAACGATAAGTCCCCACTAAGGGGCTCGGAGTCTACCCTAAGTTAGGGTGACTAGGCCATAGTCAACCACGCTGGCCCACTGCGGGTTGGTTGACTTCACACATATCTTCGAATTTCTTTGATTGTCAATTATTTCAATGTCGTATGAACGTCGGGAAAACTATGTATAAAACTATATGTACATGGCGGGATTTGAACCCATTACCTGTGGATTACAAATCAAGTGCTCAAACCTCTAAGCCACCGACGCTAACATTACTATACGATACGGATAATGGGCTAGGTCGTTGCTGACCCCCTGAAAATAATATATTTTGACAGGATTACTTTAATTGCACTTATATACTTATCATAAGACTGAAAATGAACTGAACTTATTAACATCGTAAATTCAATATTATAAGCTATGCATTAGAATTAGACCACAAGATGCAAAGCATTAACGATCCCATTACCCTAATAGGTTTTAAAATTTATTTCAATTAATGCGTTATTTAATTCATGGTTCAAAATTAAGTCATTTTGACTTTCTACTGATTTATATTTATTTATGTCTTAAGTAATAAGTCCTAATATTTAGTTAAAAGTTGCAATCGATATCCTGTTTTTAATGTATTTGTTTACGTAGGCGTGTCCTTGTTGACCTATTATTTTACGATATTCAAATAAACAGATATTTTATTCTAACAATAATATTTTTGTGTGGGAAAAAATGCCAATAAATGTCGCGTTTACGATTATGCAACTGTTTTAAATTAAAGCTTGATTTCTTGCCTTTTAACTTATGCTTCTGTTAAGTGCATTATAATTTTAACTAGCTGTTCCCGTGCGGCTTCATTCGCATGTAAATATGAAGAATTAATTTTATTGTTTACATTTGTCAAATTATCAATAACAAATGTCAAATTGACATGACATTACAAACCTTGGCAATCTTGCTTCCCCGATGTTGGCAGCAAGCAGCAACTTATGGTCTCTTTCCCACATTAGGGTTTTTATCCAAAATATTTACCCCCTAAGTTTAATGGCGTGAAAATGTGTAGCCTAAAGCGTGACGTAAGTGTAGGGCTTTTTATTAAAAGAAGAATTATTCAAAAAAATGCTGTGATTGCTGACATCTTAGGCATCAAAGAAGTGTGTGTTTACGCTTTATTATAATAGTATAGATTTATACAGGCTATAAAGTTATTTGGACGGTTGTAAAATTTGGTGCTTATAGTTACGTTAATATTTGGAGTACGTATTGCGACTTATACCTTGACCATGGACGAGTTTATTACAAATTTTAATTCATTAAAAAAACAGTATTTTTAGAGTTTTATTTAAATTAAAAGCTTTGCCTAAATATATTTATTAATTAACAATGGTATGCAATTAAAAGTTACTAATTAAAAAAAGGTTCTTAAGTTATATGTTATAAGTGGTCGGATGGTACTACAGTGGGCGCATTTCCCCCATGCGCGCACGTCGACGCATCCCCGCTACAGCCGCTATAAAAGACGTCGCCCAAACCAGCTTCGCGCTATTACGACAGTGTCTCTGTGATTTTCTCCGTCGTTGTACATTTCATTCCTCATAAGGTGAGTAAACAAATTTAAGCTAGCTATAAGTAATTAACTTCCAGGACGTTTCAATCCTTATAGGATTAAAGGGTTCTTAAAAAGGCCTTGGAATAATAGTTAAAATTAGTAAATTAAATATTATGTTAGGAATGATTAATTTAATCATAAAATTAATATAAATGCATAGTAAAATTGGTGTGAATGACATTTAATTAATTAATAGGAAAATCAGTAATAATTTTTGTTTACGTTTAAAGTTTTAAGATTTTAGTGAAAATAAACTTCTACATATTTAGAATTTCACTAGATTTGTTATAAATAAATAATTAGAGTGTTTGGTATTCATGATTTAGTGTAAATCATTAATAATTCTAACATCGCTCGCGTTCTGTATAAATATTTCCTAGATCGCTGTGAGTTGTTCGATGTCCTTACGATTTGCACATTTTATTCAAAGTGATATCTGCGGATTACGAGGAACGTATGTGTGTCAAGCTTCAGTTGCGACATTGTACACGGTGGAGCGAAGTCGAGATTATGATTGGACGCCCTTTTTCTATGGGAATTTTACGTCAAATGTTGTTTTATACGTGCTATGAAGCTTTTTGTCGCAAATTAGTTTTCTTTCGGAATAATAAGCCAAGGTCAGGTTACAATATCTTTATGTAAATAGTATACATATAAGTAATTGGATTTATGCGAAACTATTTCATGTTTTGTGTTGTAAATTTAGTTATAAAAATTTTACTAAGAATGTATTTGAATAAATCAAAACAATATTAACTTTATATTTCAAATCGCACTTTATACAAAATTCAATTTTACAAATCGATTCCATTGTTATCGAGTTCTATAAATTTATTCGTACAAGAATGCAATTTAACTTAATCCTCGACACAAAACTTAAGTATATGCAAGTTTAAATAAATTAGTGTTTCATAAGTTAACATTGCGAAGGTCAGAGCCGGCTGAAAGATGGAGACTTTCAAATATTTGATATGACATAAAAGTATGAGTTAAGTAAGATTTAAGGTTATTGAATTTGGAACCTGTTCTGCTATTGGAACTGTAATATTGACAAGCCTTCACCCCGGTCGTGTCACGTGTCGTTATAAACAAATATTATTCTTTTATAATCTTAAGTGCTATGACAAATATTTAAAAAATATGATAATTTTAACGGCAGCTTATATTATAAACCTGAATTAGGGTTGTAAGTAACCAAGGTAGTTAATTTTGACTTGTGAGGGTTTCCGAACTATGTTTTCCCTCACCATAGAAACGAATTCATGACAAGAGAGCTTTTCTTAGAAACTACTATTTTGATTTGATTTCTCACTTCTGCGTATTCTAATGAAATATTTATAAAAGGCAGTGTGGTAACCATTGTTACGAAACGGACCCTTAAATTAAGTTATCTTAATTTGTCGACCTCTGACTTTTAATTAAATTGTCATGAGAACTAAACTAATTATACTATTATTTTTTTTTAAATTATATTTTCTTCTTAAAAATATAAGATAAAAATTGTTAATAAATGACTGTATTAAATGAGTAATTGTTACTCACAGCATTAACGGCACGCTTGAGATGCGTATCTGTAAAACATTTGCACAATGAAACGCTACTTATCTGTTAAGATCTGGTTAAATAGATTATGAAATTACTTTTGGAATTTAGCTCGTGCTCTTTATCACGGTTTTTAAATTTAAAATAACCTTTACCCTCTTAACTGTAATTCGTAAAGGTATAATTTTTCTCTCAAAGGATAACAAATTAATTGTTAAAAATAATTAATGATTTCTTATACTTCTTAAAAGAAATTTAAATAACGGAAATCTTAGTTGGTTGAGTCATTTCGTTATAAAAACAGTGAAATTTCACGGTTACTTGAACGGGGTCAAACAAACTCTTCAGCTTTTTCATTAGATAGTTAATAATGAAGTGGTATTGTAGAAGATATGTTATAAGCGTTACAAAGGCTTTTGTCGTCCGACTGTCGGTTGCGAAATGCCGCGACGCATAGTTGTATTATGGATCTGTGTCAACGGATCCCAAGCGATGACCAACACGCAACAAATTGAATACGAATTGGTGAAAAAAGAGTTAAGTAAACGGAAGTTTTGCTGCTTTAATTTATTTAAAAAACTTAGCCTGTGTACTATTACGGACAGCCATGGTACAAATTTTATTCAAATCCGATCCGTTATTAAGTTAAATAATAACAAACTCGATACATTTTCGACTTTATAATGTGAGTAAAACCACTGGATTTAAAATTGCTTTTTAAATACCTAATTCCAGTAAATTTAGTTACCTGGAAGTTTTTTTATTATTAATTTGTTAGATAACAAGTTATAAAAATGTTTTATGTTGATGTTTTATAGTTAATGATGTTAGTTATTTAACATTTACGAATGTAAGAATAATGTTTAGATGTAACTGATTAATACGTTACATAATTCGTACAGTTGTCTTTATTAGTTTTAAGCTTTTTATCTATGTATTTGAATGTTACGTATAATATATCAAAAACTAAATACTGCCACTAGAGTATACTTGTGAAAAAACTATTTGAATAAGTCCAATATTAAGGTTATTTTCAAAAGTTTAGTATTATTTATTTTATACGTCGTTAGTTTAAAAAAAAACCTATTGTTATTATATACTTTTACTAAAGTTTTCTGATAAACATATTTCTAACGGTATTACTTATATGGAAAATTAATTATTTGTAGAAAACATCTTGTCAATAGGTTACACGACTAAAAACATTCTCACCATTCATTAAAACAATGTATGACTAGGTCACATGACAAAACTTAGTCGAGAGAACAAGTTAGGCGCCGTCTATTGCTTCGAACTTAGATAATCTAGTATTGTAACTTGTTTCTACACTTACATACGACTAGAAGCTTGAAATTCTAAGTTGCATTTACCTATTTTAAATATAGAATCGACGTTACATTCTTCCAGACTATGCTCTACATCTGTATAACAAATTTCATCGAAATTCATTCATCAGTTTAGGCTACAAACTCTAACAAACATCCATCCATCTAAACTTCCGCATTTATAATATTTGTAAAAAGTAAGACTGCGAAAAAGTTATCATAATTATGAAATGAAATGTAATTACCATTTCTGATAAGGTTATGCGAATGATTGTTTTTCACAGTTTTTTGCTAATAGTCGTTTTAAACTGGCTGTTAAAACAGAGATTATTATTATCAGAGATTAGCTGATCTTTTTGGATATTAATAACATAGTATACATGTATTAAATAGTACGATTGGTCTCTGTCCAAAGTTAAAACGACATTTTATTTACATGGTTATTTCTATTTCGAATGTTTAAAATACAGCGAAACAAAATAGCATAGAGCAGCATCTCGAGTCAATTGACAGCAATTTGGCTCGTCCGAATTAGCCGCATGGACAAATGGCAAGTTTGCGCAACAGTTCAAGGCTAATGCGGATTCTCTGTAGCCCAGAGAACAGACTCGCGAGAATGTGTGATAATAATTGTGTTTTTATCTAATAATTGCCGGATGTACACAAAAGCTCGTTTTACTCGTGTACACGTGACAATGTTGTTTTTGTGTTAACAAATGGAAAATTTGTTGAATACGAAAAATAAGTATCTGGTTGAAAATATTAGTCATCTCATCAGTCAATCATTCTATTAAATGTGGAGGGGTACACCGCTAGGGGTAGACCTGAAAGAGATGGATGGATTGCGTGAAAGGTCACATGATCAAGAAGGGAGTGATGACTGAGATGACGGCTGATAGAGCTATTTGGAGGACGAAAACCCGGTGTGCCGACCCTACGAGACTAGGATAAGGCAGGGGAAATGATGAAGTCTACTACAATTCTTAAAGGACTGATGATTTTGTCTTGCTACGTCTTTATACTTAACATGTTTTTTTATTAGATTAATTTACATTGAACAAACGTGAAGTATACAGGTTTAAGTGGCCGTAAAATAAGAGAAAACATCATCAATCTTGAAGTTAAAACGATGTCTGTGTGGACTTCATTTAATTTTTTTATTTCAGCATCATAAAAGTTTTTTTTTACATATCAGTAACACTTATAAGACATATTAAGGCCGTTTTAGTTTAATAAATAAATGATAAATAATTATTCCGAAACACATGCTTGTTACGATACATTTACTTTCGCTCTTTGTTCTCATTAAATCAATTGCGGTAACTACCGTTGGTAATTATTTATCTATGTTAAATGTTACTTAACATACGGGTATATGTTTAGCTTACGAAAATTGTTCAGATAGAATGTTTTAAGATGTTTAATTTTCTGAAACATTAAAATAACAGAGTTAAATATTTTATACGTATATTTCTTTTATAAGTATGGAAGTAAGCATTACAAAATGATATATTTTCTCTTACCATAGAGTTTAATAAATATTTATTCATAGGCAATAGACATGTCATAATTATTTGACAAAACTCGTCGTTTACGCGTTGATGTCTTTTATATCGCCAAACATTTCTCACGCAACACGAACGTAATCTGTCTTAATAAAAATGTAAAAAATACATAAACAAGTAACGTATTTATATGAGTTACACGCGATTATTAGCGGTAGTTGTCGGATTATAGTAATTTATCCTCGCGAGACACATCTCGGCCCACAGGCCTAGTTTTGCAAGAGGTCGCAATCAATCTTTATATCGCAAGAGTAACATACAGCCTAAACTCCGACGCCTTTGCCTCTCATGTTTATATGCACATTTGTAAGATTTTAACCAAAATTTACATTCACATATCGTTTAATATGCGTAACTTTAAAGTAAGTTTGCGCTAACCGTATTAGTTGAGAAACCTAAACTTTACGAAATCTTTTTTATTATTTTAAAATGTCTTCAGTGTGATATTATATACTAAAGATAACAAAAATCGTTAATAGTACCTTGATAGTGCGTACACTACACCACAGGTACAACCAAATAATAGTTAATGTAAATAAACCGGTAATATTGAATAGGCATTGAACTTGAGGGCCTCAACTACGATAGTGGTCACGTATTGATAATTGATTTGTTTATTGTTTACATTCAACTGTCCTACACATTTATTATCCATACAAAATGAACACACAAGTTATATAGAAGGATGGAATACATACATATATCTATACTAATATTGTAAAGAGGAAAGGTTTTGTATTTTTAGTTATTGAAATAACTCAAAAACTACTGGACCGATTTTAAAAATTCTTTTACCCTTAGAAGGGTAATTTATCTGTAAGTAACATAGGCTATGTTTTTATTTACTAATTTTACGGAGACGAAGTCGCGAGGAACAGCTAGTTCGTTGTAAGATAAGTGACATAGTAAATATAAACTATACTCGTAAGTACTAAAAAATAATTTCATATTCTATTACTATTATTATATCGACGTTCACAACATATTTATACCTGTTACATAACTGTGTTATAAAAGTTGCACGGTTAATGCATGTGTGTGTGTGTGTATGTGTGTTCCATTATATATCAATTGTTCAGATAAAAGATGGATAGTAAAGTTTCGACAATGGAATCCCACTATTACGTATTTGTCATCCATACTACTGAGAATAAGAAGACTTTAATACAGATCGCAGCGATGTCATTCAATACCATACCAATAACCATTTTATGACGTCACAATCAAGAATCGACCTCGTATAAGTCATGCGGATGTTCTTATAAACATATGGAATTAAGTAATATTTTTAAGAGAACTTAAGCTAATCTGAGTGTTTTAACTATTTCAATACTTTTATTATTCCTTAGTTAAACTAAACTTATATTCGCTTTACCAGTTGTAAAATTAAAAGAGAACAATTCATTCTCACACAAATGGCTCAATTAGGCTAAACTAATTACGAAATATGTATAAAATGGATGTTATTAGAGCGGTCGAAGTGTTCGGGATGTCAGACGGCGGCAAAGTTTGCGCAGAAACGGCACGAATTATCGTGAGCGAAGCTGACGGCCGGCCTCGGCTCGCTTGCAACACCCCCGTGGAAACACAATGCACTAAGCCTCGCACTAAATTCGCTATTGAGACATACATCTAGCCTCCATTCAGCTGTCCGAGTGAGGAATGCACTTTACAAATACGGTTTTAGACGATCATTATGTGTTTATATGCTTGTCTAAATAAAGATGACACGTTAAAAAATTTCATGTCAATTATTTTGCTTCAGACGTAAACGCCGCTGCTGCTAAAATGCTTTACCTAAGATTTTCAATGTTATTTTATGGTTATCTATTTTCCACTATTCTTTTTTTTTTGTCAATTTTACCATAACTATAATGTGTTCATCAATATTTGTAAAGGGATTAGTCCGATGACCAATTTATGTTAGAAAATATGAATATTTGTGCATTTTATGTAGTTTTGCAATTAGCAATATGGAATAGTGACCGTGACATACTGTGAATTGACGCGATGGCGCCGCTTGTCAACATTATTTATAATTACTAAAATATATTTGAATATAATTATGACAAACTGTATGTACCAGCGTTGTTTACACGGTAACCGATACACGTACAAACCGCTTATATTTTACGTCGGAAAATATAGCGTTATATTCACAAATATAACTTGTGTGTTAGTATTTTGCTCAAATGATGATTTTATTATTTTAATTGAAGGTTAATCTTAACGCTTCTAGACTGTAAAGCTAGGTTTAATTTCAATAAATATTTTAATGGAAGACGATTAAAGAGGATTAAGTTTGAATAAATATTGATGATCTGTAACGTGAAGGTATTTAAGATGCCTAAAGCCTTGATCGCACCCAGATCGATCTGAGAAACAGTATTGAGATCTGAGATGGTACATAACATTTACTAGAACATGCCTACGTACTGATGCTTTGCTAATTACACGTCGTACCGCGACCATGCTCTAAAATTAAATGCAAATTTAATGGGCTAGTATAGATATCAAATACTTCAAATATTATCTTAATAACATGTAGATAATTTTCTATTTAATTTGAAGTTATGATTTATTAAAGCTCTATTGTTATATTTAAAACAATTCATTGATTACACAAAACGTGCATTAAAGCTTTTATCTACAAAGCAGAGCTTTCATAGGTTGGTAGATAAAGGACTTCAAAAGTTTCACTTGCCGTGACACCACAGCCGAATTATCTCTACCCAAAAAAATTGTTATTCTATTTTATAAAGAGAATGAGATATATTATATGCAAATGATTCGACTGTCAACTTCACTTTTAGAAACTAAACTAAACTATACTATTATATTATTAGCACAAAAAGATATTAAACTCCTACGTAAAGATGAGATTAACATGTCAAGGTCGACACCATACTCTATGACTCCCACCATTATCCGCTTGACGACTGTTTCCGCGTCTTTGTACATATACAATAAGCTTGAATACATTGTAAGTACAAGTATACACGCACGTTAAAGTAATTAACTCAGTATAAGAAACACACACGTCATAATGCGATTACCCGTAATTTTATGTCATCGATTAATACAGAACAGTAACTTAAAGCTATTGTAACTTATTGTAAAGTAGTTATGCTATTATATTCACGTTACCATTCCGAAAAATCAAGCATATGTTCGTTTATGTAAACGTATTATTTTTTAGTCAGATCTGTCTGTTCGTTAATTCTATAAACGCTATATCATCAAGGTAATCAGTAAGTAAATAAAAAAGCATTTAAGATGATTTCATGATCACCGTCATTATTTTTTTTTTTTACTAAAAATATACTTGGCCTTCAATTTTTTTTTTTATTTTAATTAACATAACGTTGATGTAATCTGTATTTCAAGTGTATTACTAAGTGGACCCCTTAACGTTGAATTTAATACGGATATAATACTTGTCGTTGTCTACCGATAAACCTTTTGAAGAGGCTTAACATATAACTTTTCTCGAAACATATTGCTGCCACAACATTTAATGGTCATTTAGTGTCCTTAATGATTATTAAACTACTATAATTAACAACAATTACGTTATCGAGAACAGCATAGAGTAGAGAAACATCTTTAAAATAACCCTCAAAAAGATAGATTGCGACCCTCTGGAATTACGAGATCATGTACAGAGAGAAGGGAGTCCTTTAGTGTACATTCTGTTTTCTATACTAAGGGACTGCTTAAATAATTATTACGACTCAGACTGTCGTATAAATATAACACCTGAAGTTCAACAACCATTTAAGTTGATCTGCAGAGTAAATAAATGTAACAAGCAAGTTTCTTAACATTTGTAGCGCATGACATATGACATGGTTATGCTTTTACGGTTTTGTGTAAATTGGGTCGTGTTCGTCTTCGAAACACGTCGAGCAACACATTCGTACATACATATTCTCTTGCGTAATAATGCATCTTTCGATTGATCCTACTTCTAACTAATATGAATGCGAAAGTTTAGTTGGATGGATTGATGTTAGAAGATATCTCCTGAATGGCTTAACAGGTCTGGATGAAACTTTGCATAGATGTAGAGCATAGTCTGTAAGAACTCATAACCACTAATTATTCTTTTTAATTCCGCGCGGACGCAGTCTAGGGCGACAGCTAGTCTTATTGAAACAAAATAAAGGATTAATAAATAATGATAATAAAGCATAATACCAAAAAGCAACCGATGGTTAATTGTAAAAGGTACTACTATACTTTTGTGTAACGTATGCATTATTCTGTCATTTGTTTCTTTTGGTTCTAATGTTTTTTATTTGATCTTGAAACTTTCGAAATTTTAAAATAATGTTAATAAAAACACATTTAGCGTAATAACGACTAATGTATGGACTACGGTGACATTGGTTCTTCAATAAAAATTGCGCAATTTATACTATTTGTTTTAAATTTATATGAATGGAAAAGTTTTTCGTCACATGAAGTTGCACTGGCCTTCTGGAAAGGTGAGAGCGCAAATAAGAGTTCGGCGACACTTGAAATTCGAAAGTGACAACTGTGAAATACGTGGAAGCTCTTAAAATGTCAAAAGCAAACATTTATTTTTGATATAAAAATGTACAGTAATATGATCGCAAACAACGAATGTTGAAATAAATGTTATCTATTTACTTCCATAAAAATCTAAAATCAATTCATATATTTTAATCATTCTCTCTAAGAGTGTCTAAAATGTATCGATTGCCCTTTAAATGACTAATTAAGTTTTTACATTTGATGGACTAAAAATTTTAATTAGAACACTTTAGATAATGCGAATGGGATCGAGATAACTTTTGCATTTTAATAAGGCAATAATAAATTTAATTAAGTAACGTAATTGTTTTTAGATGCAGACGTGGGCGTTGGTGGTGTGCGCGGCCGCGCTGGCGGCGCTAACCGGCGCGCAGAAGCCGGGTCGCTTCCTCTCACTGCCGCAGCCGCAGAAGTGCGCCAACAGTGAGTTAAAAAACAGAAGCTTGTTAAAAGTAAAATGTCGCATAAAAGGAAAATCCCGAAGGAAGATATAAAAGCATAATTTCGCAACTTCTAATTCAGCACATCTTATTCCGGGAACGATAAGGCGTTTTTATCATAATTTTAGAATTATTATACGTTAAATGCAATATAAACACTATTGAAATAGAATTGCGGAACACATGCTTAAATAATAAACTGGATGAAAAAAGGAAAACAAGAGATCTACGGTCTAAGGTGATCTTATTAACCTTATGCCCATTAGCGGTTGACCTTGAACTGACTTTGTAGATGAAACCTCGCAGTAGACGGACGTGTAGCAATCTCCTGTTTCGAGAACGATCGTTAAATCGGCCGCGAATCGCGGATGCTGCGTCCTGTCTATTTCTTTCTTAAGTTTATATACAAAAGGTGTTTTAATAATTTATGAGAGTTTTTAATAATGAATGAAGATTTCTTATTTCGATTCATACCGATCTTAAAACAAATGCAACAACTAAGTTTTAAAGTAATTATTTTGTCAATCCATACAACTGAAACCGTGAAATGTCAACACGATCGAACGAACAATCGACACAATTCAATTCTGTTATAGAATTTAACCGTGGGTTTAAAAACTACTGGAACAGTCATCACTAGTTGAAAAAAACACAAATTTTATATAGGTCTTTTGGCAGGCACAAAGTTTCAGTGACGTCACCGTTTAAGTTTCATTGTTTAGTCCGCTTTATTCATAGAAAGTAAAAGCTCAGTTGTACAAGGTCACGGCCGCGCTCGAGGACGTTCCCTCTCTTTCCCGCAAACTTTCTCGCTCTATCCTGCACCACCTATCAACGCAAGGAAATAGCTTTTCCGTGTCTTACATAAACTTCCACATAAACACTGTATGGAAATTTTACACACTAACCATTTAAAATGTAGGTCAATCTTGATCGAGAATTATGCAATCAAAACAATGTTAGCAAATCAATTGCCTATGGAATTAGATTAGTGTTAAATTCCTCATAAGAAAAATAGGAGGTTAAAATTATATAACTTATTGAGTAATTTTTCGGCTAATAACAAATTTTTTTTTTTTACCTTACCTAACACCCAATTGTAGGTCTTACGGATAAACTGATATGTTTTGTTTGCATAAAATTGCATCACTCATCCTCTAACTATCTCTGTATCATCATCATCATCATCACCAGCTCACTATATGTCCCCACCGAGGTGCTCGAAGCCTACCCTAATTTAGCGTGATTAGGCCACACCCTGTATACCTATTGTGAAAAGACACTTCTTAAATTCTTAGTATTTTTGTTAAAAGTATCTTCAACCTAATTAAAGCTTTTGTAAACTCCGTGAAGGTGAACTGTTATGAAACGATTAAAGTATTGAATTATTCAAATCATTAAAGTAAAATGTTTAAATTACAATTTCAAATAACCATTCATACCTTGGTTTGCGATAACAGAAAGAATGAATATTTATTATCTGTTTTCATAATATCAGGTTCAATGGCACTGAGCTTGTAACTTGACTTTATAAAGGTAAAAGTCGCCTCGTAGATGAACTCGGTTGCACAATAATTATGGGGGTCGGAGAAATTGAATGAATCATGTAACACAAGATTATGGGTCACAAACTCACAAACAGCAACCGGTCCATAACATGGTAAAGGTGGGTTTCCACCACGCGTGATTCGGCATATTGACATGCTCGGACTCATTCTTAAAGAGGAATGTACCCACCGCTTATCAATTCAAACCCTTAGCGCTTTGCCACTACAATCATAATTTATTAAACAAGATTATGAAACGAAAGACGAATGTAGCATTTTCTCCATATAGATTAGAAACCTAGCTGCTGAAATCTTCGCTTTAGCATCTCGTCAATAAGCTAGAAATTTTGTCGGCTCACGGCGTTCAGATAACAGACAATGCCTCGTGGAAACCCATCTTAAGATTGTCCACGTGCAGCTAAACCGCATACCATAAATGTCAACGTAACATGTAATGATTACAAAAGACACAAATAACATTCGAATAAACAAACCTGTCGTGTCGAGTTTTTGTCTATGTCGAGACACCTTGTCCTCGTAAAGGCAATAATGGGACATAACAACTCTAGCTATTATTTAAAAATATAAAGTACTAGCTTTTGCCCGCGACTCCATCCGAATGGAAATAAAAAAAAGTAAGTAGTCTATGGGTTCTTCCAGACTATCCTCTACATCTATACCAAATTTCATCGATATCCATTCAGCCGTTTAAGCTACAAACTCTAACAAACATCCATCCATCCATCTATCCATCTAAACTTTCGCATTTAGTACGATTAGTAAGATTATAACACGAAAACCGCGTCAATTTTATCTCTACCAGTATAATACATTATTTTTATGTTTTAAAATATAGTAATGAGTTCCTTAATATTACTAAATAAGTAAAACCATTGAATAAACCCTAACAATACTTATCCGAACAAAGATCACATAGTCAGCATTATGAATTAATAAAATATCTAGTTCAAATGTTACTAAAAATATTTCTTTGTTGTGTAGAAACATACTAGTTAATTTTAATCCTTTCACTTGTTAGAGTGAAGAAATATAAGTTTTAAACCAAACTTATAATGAAATAGCGCAAATAATATCAACTTTATATTCATATATTCATAATCGTGTAAGATTTAACTAAGTAAATGTGGAATATTATTCACATAAGATGGTATTTTTACCACATATATGGCAACAATATTAAAATAAGTTTAATTAGTATATCTAAATACTATCTTTGGAATAATATAAAAAGTATTATCGCGATCAGTGTGACTTCCGGCCGGAACAATATTATGGACTTTTTATATACTACTTTGTAAATATAGATTTCTTCCGACATGTAATCGTTTCGCTATAATAATATAAAACGTTTTGTAGTATTTATAAGTTAATTAAACATAGCCATATAGCAACATTCCTCATCAGCTCCCTAATCTTAGCCTACTCCCGTAGGGTCGGCGTACCGGGTTTTTGTCCTCCAAATAACTAATCATCCGTCATCTCAGTCATCACTACCTTCTTGATCATGTCACCTTACAAGCAATCCATTTCTTTCTAGGTTTACCTACACCGCTGTACCCCTCCACATTTATACCTAACGTCCTTCTTGCTACATTCGATTCATCCCTTCTCATAACATGCCCATACCTAATGCAACATTCCTAATTTTATCAAATTCTTAACCAATTAATATACATCTTACATCTATGTAATCAACACATATTGAGTTTTTCACACACATAGTTACAACACTCACATACAGTAACTATAAAATTAAAATATACATTTGAGTCTATAGTTTTGTGAACTCGACAACTTCGCAACATTGACAAGCGAGTACATCTTTATAGCTTCGCGTTCTCTCATTTTAATGGCAGTCAATAACTTTTGTGACGGGCCAACGTGATCAGTTTGGTCTCAGGGACGCCCCGATTCGATCACGAACCTCAATTACACCAATTAAGTAAGCCATGACGATATCCGATCATTTTATTCCAAATCATTCAGTACACTTGTGATTGGAAATTTTATAGTTTTTACACTAAATACTGACAATGAAAAGTTGTTGATGCTGTCGTTACAATGAGAGTGGCAGCCGCTTTCAAAGACTTTAATGTTTAAATGACGTTTTACGGAAGACACTAAAGAGCTTTCTTAAGTAACAATCAAACGACAACAGCAATTATAAATGTTCATTATTTTAAATATTTCGTTAAACAAGTTACTTAATCCGAAATCCAAAGAAGTGCTTCTATTGACTACAGTTACGAATCATTTTATAACATCTATAAAATGAAACACAAGACATTGTATGCCGGTGCGATTAATTATTTCGTCAGTAAATAAAGGTTATTTTATATCAATAGTTTGTTAACCAATAAAAGTTTCAACACGACGATAACGCAGGCGGCGAGACGCAAGAAACAATGTCTCTAATACAAATAATACTTACTCGAATAAGATATACGAATACATGAAAGTTTAAATGATATACGGTAGCAAAAAGTATCGATTCATTGTTGTAAATAAAGTTATTAAAATTATGTAAAAACTCTCTGGAATAGTTATAAAAATAGATATAAAAAATTGTCATATCATTATAGTATTTTTTTAACTTCTAATAATATTTTCTGAATGAAAAGTTAATTTCGCAACGAAGCCTTCATCAAATTGCCTTTCAATATTAGTTCAAATCAATGGATGATATTTTACCTCCAACTTTAAACTTTAAAGTTCTTAAATACCTTTAAGGTAGTTACGATATATATTACTTTATGATTGTTTCGTTTGCAATAGTTTTGCAACTAAGTAGAGTTTAGAATATTCAATAGTATTCAGACCGTTTGTTGATATTAAAACTTTTGTCTCCTCTTAAGAAAATATACGGAAGAATAGCTTCAATCTTTTAAATCTCATTTAGAACAACCGCAGACATACTAATATTGATTAGTTAAGAATTGTCTCAAACATGTAAAATCATTATACGACACCATTGACGGATTCGGAGCCTATCCTAAGTTAGAGGTGGCTAGGCCACATAACTACGGTAGCCCAGTGCGAGTTGGTTAACTTCACAGTTACTTGCAGCTTTTATTTCGAATGATATATGCAAATTGAATCACGGTGTTATCCTTCGCCGTCGGATAATACACATGAAATTCGAAAATTGAAAGATAGACTGGTACATGGCGGGAATCGAACCTGGACTTATAGCTATGGTCTGATTAGGCCCTTAACACTGCGTAACTGACGCTCATTCTCTACCATAAAAAAGATCACGAACTCGACTTCAACTCGAATTTAGTACTAAGTATATCATAATAACAGTAATTTTTTCATACAGAAAAGTTAGGGCTTAGATTCTTGTGTTAATCCTTGACCTTCGTTTTGCCGATTCAAGTTATGTGTGAAAATTTCAATAAGTGAATTTGCATAATTACTCGAGACCTTATCACGGAATGCATACATCCGCCGAATACAGAGTTATCTGATAAAGTCTTTTGAGTATAATGAGCTATTCAAAGCAAAGTACGTAAGATTCGCGAGTATTGTTCTCAAAGTTGCGTGTACAGTCACCGGTAACAATCGCACATCCGTCTGTCACCGCACAAGGTCCTTATTCAAAAATAATTGTACGCCGTGCGAATGCGAATCCAAACACGCTGGTACAATCACGCCTCTAAACTTAATGCAATGACCTGTAATTATTGTACTTAGTAATGACACGTTCACGTATTAGTTTGTTCAGATATGTTTCTTAGTGTTTGATTTTTTAAAATTAAAAGCAATCAATAAATTATCACGAGATATATTTTACGTTACCATAATTTGACCGTTAACTGCAACGAATTGCTCAATTTATTCAAAAAATCAATAAGGGCAAATGAATTTACACAAGTAATTTGTAATGCAAAATCTTGAATAGTAAAATCAATTTTTATTGCAAAAAATATAACCTACGTATCCCAATAAAGAAATGTTACAAAGAATATTGTTTTTATTAAAAAAAAATCATTAATGTATTTCCTTATACATAAACAAACCGGAAAACATCGCTCGTAAGTATAGTATGCACATTTTATCCTAATACAGCAGCTTCCGAGGAAATTGAAAAACTATATATTTCCTTAATAGTATTGAAATAAAAACGATAAGTAAACATACATTTTGACCATATAAAACAAAGTTTTAAAAAAGTTGACTGCATAGTATCGTATAATTTATCTACAATATTTACTCGTATGTACCTCAAAGTATCTTAGTATCCTGTATTACAAACACTCAGCAAAGAATACGTAGTCGATAAACAGGCATGTCATGTTCTTGTAACGTAACTTTTGTCCAACGAATTACATCATAAAGGTTGTTATGTAAAAGTTCGTTGCGATTGCGACATCTAGTGTAATTAGCACGAATTGTTTAGGGAAACTTCAATGTCACGACCATGATTGTGTTGGGTACACGACCCGATGCGCAGGGTCGATGTCTATTAACTTTGTATACCCGTGTAAATTATTACTCTGCTATTCGTGCCGTGTTACGTGAGGTCATATTACGTAGCTGTGTCCTTTGACTGTTTGTCGTTTGCGAGCATCGAATTTTGATGCAGAATTACCAATATATTCAACGTTGTTTAAAAGAATCACGTTTTAATGTAGCGGTTTCGACGGTATTGGACTTTTAATAATTGAGTATTTTTAAAACAAATACATCTCTGTACTTTAGGTTACTCTCTTTTTGTAACTGAAACTTTTTTGGTAATAAAAATTATATAAACACTAGAGATCGTGTCGTGATTTTTTTTTACTCTTTATAGGACCAAAGGAATTTTTCTACCGCGGCCATAACTACTTCTTCACGGGACACGTGCCCTCGCTCGCCAACAAGAAGTTCGACTGGCTGGACGGACGCAACATCTGCCGCGAGTACTGCATGGACCTCGTATCCATGGAAACGCAGGAGGAGAATAATCTCATCTTCAAACTTATACAGACGAGTAAGATACACAGTTTTTATGTTAGTCTCTGCCACATTTAGACATAGAGTGATACTTATAGTTTTAGAAAGATAAATCTACGCTAAAAGTTCCCTTAATAACTTTTGAGTGCGGCAGTTCGTATTGTGTTAATTAGTCTACTTTTTAGTTATCTTTAGATTTTCTTTATTTTTGTTTAATAATGTAGATCTTTGTTTTAAATAATGAACATGAAATCGTATATCGAAAATAATTCATTCTGTGAAGATTATTGTCACAAAAATTGCAAGAAAATATTATTATGTTGCTAAAAGTAATATGTTTATGTAAAACTTTCACTTTCTGCTTTTACTTTTACTTAGTATTGAAGTATCTATTGTATATTATCTAAGTCTATTGTATACTATTTGATGGCCGTGTCCTTCCTGGCTTCTGTTTATCGATTTGATTCCAAGGCAGCGACGACATAATACAACACAAGATATTCATACATTAAGCATTCCCGAAAGTCGTGAACAAAAAATAAAGAAACAGATGAATAACGAACTTCCTTTTTAGAAATCGATTATAATGATATTATAAAAAGACTACTATTTATGATATCCATTAAAGTTATAATAATTGTAGTTGCTCATTAATGTATTTTTTTACAGACGACATACCTTACATTTGGACATCTGGTCGTCTCTGCGACTTCAAGGGTTGCGAGTCTCGCAAAGACCTCGAACCGAAGAACATCTTCGGGTGGTTCTGGTCCGCGAACAGGGAAAAGATGTCGCCCACCAACCAGGTCTGTTGATATTCTTTTTATTTACTTCCATTTTCAATACTATCTAAACACTATACGGTCAGTCGAAATTTAAATAATAGGTGTCGTTCGGAAACAGTTGGCAACGCCATCTATCTATTCCAATTGACATTACCCGTGAACTACTCAAGTAAGCGTAACATAGAGACAAAAGGTTATCAAAAACGTAAATTTATGCAATTTCAATACTTATTATAATCAATTTCTCAGATTCCCAACGGTTGGGGTTACAACCCTTGGTCTCAAACCGGTCACAAGAAACAGCGTCAGCCTGACAACGCGGAGTTTGACATCAACGGTACTACAGAATCCTGCTTGAGCATTCTCAACAACGTATACAATGACGGCATCGCGTGGCACGACGTCGCCTGCTACCACGAAAAACCCGTCGTCTGCGAGGACTCTGAAGAACTTCTTAATTACGTCGCCAGTACCAACCCTGGCTTACGTCTGTGATTTAAACCTACATTTTAAGGTCACGTATTAGGCAATTTCAAATTTCGAACAGGTTATAAGGATTTCATAGACAATCCAAACTATTTTTTTTATTTTTATTTTAAAAATTATTCTGACCCGTTTTAGGCTGTACACTCGTAATGTTCATTTACTGCCGTTTTAAAAGTTATCAAAGAATCAATGAATTTTAAAATAACTGTTTTTACCTACAATTGTTATTTTACATTGGAACTTGCCACAGATTGGATAGTGATCTCTTCCAGCCGCACTGCCTGAATACCGTCGTACATTATGTACAGAATATAATTTAAGACTTACGTAAGTTTAACTAAGTGTATTTACATAAGGGAAGAATTTCTATTTGTATATAAAATAAAACTTTTAGAAAAATAATTGGTTTTATTCAAAACACCTTTATACTTTTATAAACAAAAACTTAACATCAACATGGAGAATGTTATGAATTTTGACAATGTTTGCAAAAAGAAGTATTAATATCAATAAGATATACTTGAAAACATAAGTGATACCATTTTTTTAATTACAAAAATAAAAAAAAAACAGCAGAAAGAAATCACCGTCACTGATTCCGATGACCGCCATTCCAGATGGCAGGCGTTAATTTCGAGATAGTCAATCAATTTCGAGCATAACAATTTATACTTAATATAAAAAAATTAAAACACTAATGCAAATATCTTCGTGTTGTTATTCCACATCCGATTCCTTTTAAATCGTGGTCTTTGTAACGCTCGCAAATATTCAGATCTCGAATCTTATTTAATAATATTTTTAAAGCATTATATTCTCGACCGTGCAGAGTTATATTCATATCGGCATATTTTTCGATTTCATCGTGCGTTAATTTGTAAACATTTTTCTCTTTTTCAACATCAAGCACAGTGCTGCCATCAAGTACAGTGCTGCCATCTATTGAGCTTTCGTCGGAATTTGGATTTAATGCGAACTCCGGTTTTTGAGTACAGATGGCGCTGTACTGATATAAATTAGTTTCCAAATTAATCACAGGAATATTTGAATCTATAACGTTTGGTTTTAAAAAACATGCACGATGTTTACGTCGACTTGTATAGAAATTTCCTAAATCTGTAAAGAAAAAAGGTACATTATTATGAAACAGCCACAGAAAATAAATATTCAAACAATTACAAAAAAAATCTTACTATTTATGTATGCACTTTTATTACACTCTAAAAACACAGGCCATAATTCTAATTCGTGAATGAAGTTCTTCAGGCGATTGCCTGGCATTTCTAGATATAAGTCTCCCAATATCTGCAAAATGCAATACATATACATTTAGTAAGATTTAGTAATTCATCAACTGAGCTAAATATTTTAGTCACCTCTATCTCAATAAGAAATCTTTGCCAAAAAGGAAATCACTAAACATAGTTTTCTTTAGATTAAAAACCTGTACTATTACTAATCAGTAACTATGGTAAATTATTTATGAACAAAAACAATAAGTCTTGAATCGAAGAACATATTGCTAACTGTTTATAATTTAAACAAATTTGATAAAAAACATGTTGAGAATTAAGATTTATGAAGCAAATGTAAAATTAAAGTTTTAAAGTGTCATTATAATTATAATTTATTTTAATGACACAATATTAATTAACAAATAAATAAATAAAAGCACAAACCACATCATTGTATTTCGTTGTCATCAATGCAAGAGGTACAAAATAAGTGTTTCTAGCATTGTTTATCAATTCCTGGGCTTTTTCAATGGCCCCCTTGTTCCATTCAGTGGTAACACCATTTGTTATCTGACACTCTTGACTGATTACCTATATTCAAAAGACATATTGAATCATAACATAATAATGTTAAATAATTTAAACATACAAAATCTATTTTATTAAACATTTCAAATGTAATGTAACAAAATATATTCAAGCATCTATGTTTCACATTACCAAATACATCAACCATTTTATTTTAAAGCAGATTTAAATGTCTTAAATATTGAGAAATTAAAAACTCATAAATCTCCTACAAATTAGTACTCAATTTGCATTTGAAATAGGACTGAACAGTTTTCAAGTAATAAATTTAGCTAATTTTGATTATAGATGAAATATTTATAAAAGTAATTTGGTTTTTGATAAACTTACCTTGTCAACTGGAACAACTCCATGTACACTAGCTTCGAAAATAATACTCGGGTACGTTTTGTAACGCTGAGGCAGGTCGACGTAAATAGTATCCTTATCAGGACGCAAAAATGTACCGTGATCGATTAGCCAAATCAAAAACCGATTTTCCATAGAAATTATACCCCGAGTCCATTTATTTTTCCACATTACTGCAACATACTGAAAAAGATATTTATTAAAATGTATAAAACATATATTCTTCTAGAAACAGTTTATTTTTCTTACCTGTCCGTGGTTAACGTTAGAAACATCATAAGAAAGTTTGTCGAACGTGGTGTAATCATCGAGATTAATATTTTCACTAATTGCACCTTTAACATAACAAAAAAATGAAAAAGGGTTTGTAAACGTGGTAATAACGATATCCATTGTTATTATTTACAGTCCTTTTGGTAGCTTTTGTTAATTAATCGTAACAGTAGTTTTTAATTTCTTCTGCGAATTGCTGGGAGGGTAGCAGGGGGGGCGGAAACGTTTGAGATTTGTCGAGTTAAGAATGAGTCAAAATACTACGAAGTACTTTTTAAATATACAAATGTATTTAAAATGTCCGCTACAATTACAATACATCTAATTAAAGTTTATATTCAAATCGCGAAATGTGCCTTCTTATTTTTTTAATATAAATTGTTTATTTAATATCAAGAAAACAAAACAAGCGTTTAATCAATTACTACCGTATGTCAAAAATGTGTCGAAAAGGAATAGAATTTGATTTTATTTTTTAAGAAATTGTAATCACAACAAAGATTTTACGTGGATGTAAGCGATGCGTTTGTGTTTAATACACATTAATGCGTTTTCATATTTTGTTCATTTTAATTGTAATTTAAAGGGTAGTTTTAAATTTTAAATTAGTAACTTTTGGAACTGTAATATGGCAGATCTTTCATAAGGGACGCGTAGACCGCTCTTCGAGGAATTTGCTAAGACAGAGACAGTAATATTGTATGATGGCTTCTAGACCCAGTTATGATTATGTGAATTAAAATGAAGTCAAACAGATTATAGTATTTGTTTGATGTTGTTTGTACAGGTATGTTCATATTTTCAACATCATATGATTTAGTTAAAATGTTAATTGCTAAGAGTAGTCATTGTAATGTTGTTTTTTGATTGTTTTATTTAAAAACTAAATTATAAAACGTATTATATTGGGACACACTATTATTTTCCACTCGTTTGACCTACTACGTTTAATCTTTGAAGCGCCTTGAGAAATATCAATAGTAAATATGTATATAAAAGAGATGATCGATAAAAAAGTAAAACGTGCTTAAGCAATATCTATTTCATGATATATTGATAGGTACAACCGTAGTGTATCGTTGCTACACCATGCTTCAACGGGGATTCGACTTGTATACTGTTTGAATGTCTGCGATGGCGTGGCATCGCGTTTTACGGAAGCATTGAACGTGGTTTGGTTACGGATTGCTTGACGAGGTGCAGCGAGGCAGTACTGAAGTGATGAATTCACTTAATAAATACTGTTTAAAGAAAATTTTAAAAATCTTAACTCTTTTTACAACTTGTATTTAAAAATATTATTTCGATAACGAATTATGACAATGTCTCCTCAATGACAAGTACGATTGAACCATTCTTTTATCGAATTTGTATTCTACTTTCAATGTACCTTCAGATATCAATGGTTGGCAGATGAGCTCTTCTACGGTTGTCGGTACTCCAGTTATCCGAGGACGGTCTTTTATTCGATTTATTTTATACTTACATCTAGCTTTACCTACCTTTTGGACTTAAAGTAGGGCAGTGGTGAATGATCTCGAACCGAGCCGACCATTGAGCCCTCGTATTTCATTATATTTTACATCAAGTTTTTACCTCGTATGAGTTGATGCGGTTTTAAAATTTATCTGTATAAATTTCGATGAACTAAAATTATTGTTATCCATATATCTTTAATTAACTTTTAATTTTTATTTTTATTTGTGTTTTCTATACAGATCAACAATGACAACTTCTCTTCATTCCTGTACAGGATACCAAATCTTGGTACAACACACCCCATGTCTTTTACAGCGGAGGCGGCTTGAAAATCAATACTCGCTGTCTTGAGGCAACGCTAAGGTATCCATCACTTCATCTTATCCCTTGGGCGTGGTATACATGACTGAAGGAACAAATTAACTTACAATAAACGCTAACTACGGAAAATAACAGTGTCATAGCTCCAAGGTAGTGTTTAACTCTCGCTGGCAATTGTTAGAAAACTTGTTCAACTGTTTCCTTTATACGTAACTCGTCACGAAGAAGGATAAATGATTTATGATATTTCAATGTATTTGTACTTATTGAACTTGTAGCAAACCTTGTACTATTGGATTGTTTTTTAAGTTTGAATAACTGATTAGTACGTTTCCATTTACTATCCTTTGCAATGTTTTCATTTAAAAAGTATTATAAGCTAAAAGTGCAAGTTTTGGAAAACAGATAAGCTGGAATACTAAGCAAGATAAATTGTAACGTTGTTCAATAATAGAAATGTAAACAGAAGCATTTCAATCTTATCGTTAAATACAAAGCCTTTTTTGATTTAATATACCTTTGATTTTGTTGTTTTTGAGCAAAAAAAAAACTTTATTTTTTTCTAATGTGCGACCGCCTAGCAGAGGTCCCCTGCGGAATTACGATCTAGGTCGTAGGCGTGGTGTAAAAATCATTTGCTCTATTTGTCTCTAGCATGAGGGCTAAGCGTATGTCACGTTGTCACGTTGCATTCAAACACGTTCATTGAAACTCTCATACTGATTCGTTAATCTACTTCGCTTGAGATAAATATAATTTATCGTTTAGTATATTCAATTAGATTATTTAAAAAGTATTCGACAGTTTTTTGCCTCCATTTACTTATTTAGTCGCCAAATGACGCCCTTAATCTTTCTGTTACCAACTTAACCTACAATCTCATTTAATTAAAGTATTTATGTTGCCGAAGTTTGGTGGTAGTTTGCCTATCTTATACTAGTCTATTTCTAAAGTACTACCTTTGATCTGATATTCAGTTCCACGTTATATTTAAAAATAGATCCAGTTAGTAGTCCGTCTTCCCTGCCTCCATTTGACCTATTTCATCGACAAGCAGCGGCTATTCATCGGAGTGGTCAGGGTCGGCCAGCTGCCACTGTTGAGGTCCGTAGGCCGTTTTACATTTTTTATCAAACGACTCGAGGGCGCACTACCCAGTTTAAAACCAAAATATGTACCATTCCGATAGCAATGCATGAGTAGGCTTGGCAGATTCCCAAAATATGACATAAAGACGTTTTAAAATATTACACTTGACATAATTGCAGATGGAGGATTAAAAAAAGATTTTTTTTTCATAATCACGGTATTTCAAAATAGTGTACTCACTTATCTTAAGTCTCCTAAAATCTTCGCCTCATATTCAACCCAATGCAACACGTATGATAACAACATTTTGATACAAAGGTTTAGAACAAAGAAACGAGACGTGATGACTGAGTTCCTTCGTTAAATATAGGAAATTTGAGTTTTATAATCGCGGGAGCTTTACGCTAGATCAAACAATTTATGCTTTTCTGTCTACCCTAGTTAATTAACAGGCTCGTTGAAACTGAATATTTGTACAGAAACTTTCTAATTGACTCTTATAACTTTGTTGCGCAACAATTATTTATTCGATAAGAGCATACATAGGTACTAATTATATTGCAAACGGACAGTTGTTCCAAAATCCTTTCCGTGAGCAAAGAGCTGTGCCCATTCCATCGGGAACATCGAGATATCGATCTTGAAACCGGGACGACCACGCAGACCCGCAGCGTGGCGACTATCCAACTCTAAAAGCTTTACTGCCTTATAAGCCCTTTAACGTGATTACTCAACAACCAACCTACGTATGGCAACATTTATTGAGAAATCTTAGTTACTGTGCAACAAGAACGATTCAACAGTACCTTGTTAAAAGCAGTATCGCACTCAATCGACTTTGGAAGTCAACTAGGGTATCGTAATAAACAGTTTTACGTCTCTTATCATTGCAATTAGTTACGAGATACCCTGACATTCGTTGCCACCACAACACATTGTACTATCACATTATATGTTACGTATACTTGGCAGTAGTCTGAATACAGGGTTTTTACTTGTTAATCAGTGTCATAGACCTGATAATGTTATGTTTATGAATACTGCAAGACGAATGCGTGGTCGCAGAAGCCGCGGTCCGGGTCGGCGGGGTCACGCAGAGGTGACGGTGAGCGAGTGCGTGACGCGGGCGGGCAGCGGGCGGCGGTGGCATGGCGGTGGAAGCGGCCCGGCGGCTCTCCCGACGGCGGCGCGGCGGCCGAGGCGGCGGGCGCACGCACGGAATGCAGCGCGGGTCGGGGTGCGCGGGGCGCGCGCGGGGGCCGCTGCTGCCGCGGCGACGCTCGCTGCTGCCCGCGCCCGCCTCAGTCAGCCGCGCGCCACCGACACGAGTGCCGTTCGAGTCGCGCGACGCCCACTCCGTCGACATCGACACGCAGGTATGTATTGTAAACATTTAGCGAACTTCCCGCTTCTTCCCCGCTCGTCGCAACCGGTGAGAGTCGAACTATTTCGACCCGATCCTGTCATTCCAGAAATAGCCGGTGGACACCGACCACCGTCGTCCTCGAGCGGGTGGCGGGCGCGACGACCCGTCGAACTCGTGCGTTCGCCAAAAGAGAATCCCTAAATACTTTCCGGTCATCGCTTCTGCGGGTTTATCAGTGTTACATATTTATTATTTGTCGGCGGTGAGGTCAGCGGGCGCGCGCGGCGATGTGTGCCTTATCTCGAGCGGCGTAGGGTCGCAGCCGGCACCGCGGTCGCTGCGTCGTCGACGCGGGCGCGCCCGACCTCGGGCTTTGCTCTGCTCCGTCTTCGCTGTGCTCTTGCGTCGTTCCTATTAACTGTAGCCGCCTACAAAACGACTATACACCTACGGTGTCGCTTATATAGTATAGCACGTATGGCCGATCAAAGCGACGCCGCCATCAGTGGCACGATCTGGCTGCACGACTTCAACAATTACCATTGTGCTGAGCGAGGGTGCTAAGATTCTTATCTGTTGACATGAGGTAGTTATTATGTATTTGCGAAAAAATGTGTCGTCCGAACTCGTCCTCGTAGGTTATTCTTCGCATTGATTACTATTATCTGTCTCAAACCAACTAATGAGTCGCACGGTACGCTTCGTGAATGACACACGTCTGGTCCGGTTATGACGTTACCACAGAAACATTGCTAATACGTATAAGGCGTTACAAAATCATTTGATTCCGCTGACGGTTGAGGATGCCGGCCGCGCGCACGCCAGTCTTCAGTATTGTAGTAGCGACAATAATAAGTGAAAACGTGACTTACTCATGTAAACTCGCAAATACTTATACACTTCTATAGCATTGTTTCCATGAATATCGAAATCGTTTGCGGGTTGCGTATGTTGAATGTGAAGGCCTAAGTATTAAATACATTTACGAAAAATAATGGACGTAATCTTGTTTGGTAACTAAGATATAGATACCTCGAGGTCGGCGTACGTACGACTTGCCCGGTGACGAGGGATCCGGTGTTCGCCGTCCGGAATCGTCTTCAGCAGCACGTTTTGTGCGTGTTAAAATCATTGATTTGCGAATAACGCCTTTATTCTGAAGACATCATGTATTCAAATCCCCTAACGTAATCACGATACTTAATACGCCCTAGGCACATCATTGAAAGAGCTCTCCTCGTCACAAAATGGTACTTTACTCAAATCTGGCCCTTAATCACATTGTCCGAAGGGCGAATTCTGTTTGAATACGTGAGACGTTAACAGTGTTTCGTTGCCGAGACCGAGATCCCCGACGCATAAGAGAGTGAAAGTCGGGGGTGGGTGACAGGCGAGGCGGGCGGCGGCGCTCCCCACAGGAGTGGTCGACCCGGGACTTCCAACTAGGATTTGCTAAATCTGCTGCTTTTACGGCGAGGCCGTCGAAAAAGTAAATTACCGTGTTACGTCAACGTTCGCATCGACAACCGCATAGGTACAAAATAAAAACCACCGATTGTGAGAATGTTCTAATCCAATATAAACATTTAAAAAAATAAACATCATTGTTTAAAAAATGGCAAAGCTACAAACGTATAACATGTAGGTTCTGGGTTCGACATGTAACTTCCATACAAATTCTTTTATGACTTCTGGTTTCAGTGCTAATATGTTCAAAATTGGATTAAAATCCATCAGCTCACAAGTTTTTAAATCAGTGGAAGAGTAACGCTAAATTAAAACTAAAACGTGTGGTACTCGGGAGCATGGAGTCACATAATACCGTGAAATATTAGTCTGCCCCTTCGATCCGATAATTACTGCCCACCAAAGAAAAATGACAAGATCTTTTTGAAGTAAATATGAGTATGGATATGGACAACCAAATCCTTTTTTAAAGTTTCGTTTTATGGATCAGAATAAATCTGACTACAGTAACATGTAGCAATTGGTACCTATAGAGGAAATTCGAACGTCCTTGTCTGCGGCTTGGATGAAGGTCTCGAGTCTCGACAGACCCGCCCCGACAACCTTTGTGCTTAAACATTGTATAGCGACGACCCTTTTCATCAGAAATACTCTAAGAAATTACAATAGAAGCAGTGACTATTTAAATTCGATAACTTTCTGCTAGTTTAATGACATAGTTGTTGTTCCTATTCGTACCTTCAAGAATTAAAAAGACATTAATAGAATAGATAATTCATTTGTTCACCTAATATCGATGTATTACTATTTCTTAATACTCACTACAAAAAAGCATTTGCATCTATGTGACGATTACTACGACAGCACTAATAATCTCCCCTTTTACTTAAAAAGTAGTATCAAGCGATCATATAATACAGAATAGTATTATATTTAATTTCTTTAGCCATTTTTCTTATGTATGACTTTTATATGTAAAGCAATCAATACGATATAAAACGATGTTAATATTTGCTTTATACATCTCGACAGAAAGCTCACCGCGCTCTTTAAAATTGTTTTATTTGAACTACAATAAAACTTCGTTTATGACAACCGTTTTAAGAAATCAAAGAGAACCGACAAACCAAAACAACACCGCTTGTAACATGTGTTTTGGAAGATATAAGAATGGTAAATAAAATTAAGTTTATGTAATGGAGCTATTCAATTTTTAATTTAATTTCGTTTATATACTTCTTATTTTCAATTATTTTTGCCCTTTGTTCCTTTCAACTATGTTTGTCATTGTTAACCGATTAAGTTTTTTAATTTCCAATATACATTTAGCATTATACTCAAGGGTTGAAAAATATCGCATCACTTTACGTATGATTGCTTTTATTGTTGATACCGGAACATGAGTCGTATTTTGCACACCAGCTATAGTAACGTTCGCTTTGACCCCTATTTGGTTGGATGACCTCTAGCGACATTCTCCAATATCCGCTTCCGTCCTTCAAAACGCGGAATACTACGAAAATCTCTTATTAGGTACAATACTTTTTTGACCTCAAGTTATAAACAGCAAGTAGGTGTTTTTCTAGAATAACATGTTTCGGTAAAAGAATATTAAGGGTGTATCCCGCCACTGGCTGATAGAGTTATAGATAGCTTAAAAATGACGTCACTACTAAGGTAACAAAATCACATATTTTACAAGTTGGATTGTTATTTACAATTTGGTGGGACAGGCCCCTAGTTTTTGTATCTTATTGTTTAATAGCAAGTTATAAGTTGACAATTTTTGGTGTATTCTATCACTGGTACGTCCATATATGCGGTGTAACATAATACTTTTTGTTCGTACATTCAACACAAGGCAGTTTTACAAGTTACCACATAAAATGTACACACAGCATGTCGTGCCCAGCACTTCTTTGAAGCCGTAATTTCTTAAACATTAAGTCGGTGGCGTGCTGAGGCAAAACAAGAAGTTACCGCGATAAAAGGTTGCAGCTACGACGTTTATGCCAACCTTAAAAGTACATGCAAAAACACGAAACAAAAGTCATATTCTATCGCGTGATGCGTATACTATTCTTGATTCTTATAATTTTGCGTCGCCTAAGCATATCAATAAGTATGAAAACAATTAAAAGTTATTATTTTGCTCATCAAAAAATATTTTTGTTACACTCCCAGTCTATTGCAATGTGTACTTCGTCCAAGTTGAACTCGGGACAGGAATAAAAAAAATAAATAACGCATTTTGCTTACATTGCTCTTTTATTGTTAAGTTGTAAGTTATTGATTTCTTATTTTTTTAACTATTAAAAAAAGAACCGAGTAAAACAGTTGTAGCTCCAATTTACGAGATATTTATGGCAAGGTCCGACAACCTTGGGGCCCACTTCTAATATATGAGATTATATTAATCTTTTTTGATTATAATTCAATCGAACTTGCGATTGTAACTCCGACCTTATATAGTGATTACCGGAAACTTAAACTAAAAAAAGGAACAAGAAACGTCTTTCATTACACTGTAGTTAATTTGCTGTGATAAGATTTAACGTGATCTATTTATAACAACATAATGACATCCCAAAGTCGAAGAGTTGGTAACAACACCTGCATTAGACGGTTGAATAATTCGCGTGTGTGTCTGTGAGGTTGTCGTCAAGCGCACCTCGGCGCCCGCCGCGCCCCCCGCGACCGCTACGCCCCCCGCGACCGCCGCACCCGCCACGCCCGCCGCGTCGCCCGAGCGGCGGCGGCAGCTGCAATGCAGCTGGCGTCTGCTTTTTCTCGTTTTGCTGCACCGACGGACAGAGTTGCGCTATACATGTATAGCTAGCGCACACGGCCCTCGAGGCGCCCATCATATGGCTTTAACACGTATCCCCTCTCCTTGACGCGGCCGCTAGCTATACAAACGATGATGTGTTGCTGTCTTGCACACCATCTTTTAATAATAATATACATGGCGGTTAACTATTATAGTTGATTTTTATTTTAAACGTATTGTAATTTCAGTAGGTACGATGTTGTATTGTTTATCGTTTAGTCCTGTTACGGTTTTTGGTCATAGTGGGGTAGACAGTAAAGAACTTGCGCAGATATCAATGGTTCGTTTTGCGTGTAAAAATTAAAGACAATGTTAATATATGTTTTGTATCAAAAATCCAATCGTTCAATAGGAAAAATTTTGGGCCAATTCTTTGATTAACAAGTGGACTAATGTAGGACAAAAAATCGTTTAGGAAGCAAGATGTTTCTAGATAATGCGTTGGGGATCAGTCCCCGCTAAAGAGGGCAATGACCTGTTTAAATCTGCGGGAAGTTGACGAATGCAGGTGGCTCACGCTCATATAGTTCCCGTAGCGGTATTCGAGGCTTGTTATCCAGCCATGGGCAATTTGAATATCAATCTCTCGATTCCTGATCCATAAAGATATAAGATTCAGTACCCAGAATAAAAAACTTAATTACAACAACGTTTTTACCATGTTAACACCAAACATACATATAATTATAAAGATAATAAAGTGAAATGTGTCGTCCTATTTAGTTTTTGTAACATATTGACTGAATTTGTAAAGAACATTGAACGAAACAGCTCGTGTATTTATTAGGATCATGTATGAGCCACTAAGGCTATTCGGTTTCAAGAACTTGGCAACGTAGTCAAGTAGGTCTAGTGGGGACAAAACAATTCGTAAATTAAAATACGTAAAAATAGTTTTCCTAACTTTACAATATAATATTTGTTAGATTATTTAATTTCTTATTGAATAACTCTTTTTTAATAATTTGTTACAAAAACACGTGTTTGTTAAAGTACCATTAGGGTCAATAATGGCGGCTAGGCGCAGGACAGCGCAGGTAGACCTGCCGACCGATCTTTTCAAGGTTACATCAGGCTACATAAATAGATACGAAGTCCGAAGTTCTGTATATCGATCCTTGTTGAAGCGTCTTTGGTGATGATAGTGAAATTAATTCACACTGTTTGTTTTTTATGTAAATAAAATATCTAACATGACGAATAACTTTTTTAAATATCCTATTTCTTGCGTGGTTTCAATGGATACAAAATCTTATGTCGTATAACGGTAGCTCTAGTTTGACATTTATTCGCAGACTTCAATAAGGGTTCAATACATATTATTTTTTTACAATATGTGGCTATTCACTTAAAAAATTAGCTCGACTGTATAGTGAAATTGTTGACAATAAGACTGGATTAAATCAAGAATAACGTTTATGTAAAGAATAATAAGCTAATGATAGTAATTATTGTGATTCCGCAGTTAATTAATTACAATATAAACAAACTTAAATCGAACCGTATTTATTTAAATCATAACTTGCAATTTTTAAAACAAAGCTACTTTGTACTATGATGGATTTTACAAATAGGTTCCGACATTTGTTTTGTCCCTTTCGCATTCGATTTCTGTTCCAATATTTTTTCAAAGTAAATGGCGTTTTTAAAGTTGCTACCGTTTAGTACCGTCGTGACCACCGTATTTGTTAAAGCGAGATTTGCCGTCGCCGTAATAAGATAAGTCTACACAGTACAAGTAGACTTACATAACAAGGTTGATGAGGTATATTATGTTTAAAGCTAGGTTCCGAAGAATGGAGGTCGGGCCGGCAGTCGCCAGCCGCCACCCACTGCTCCCGAGGGCAGGCTAGTGAGGGGGCTGTTGCCATTCCACTCTGCCACCGCCATAACCTCAGACGATGTGTTGCCAAAAGTAGCTACATAAATTATATGGAGGTTCGCATTTTTGATACCAACAGACGCTCCAATTTAATAATTAATGTCGCCGCACAATGCACGTCTTCAATTACGGCGCTCGGCTGCGCACGCAACAATATTAATTGGCTAAATAAAATTCAGCCACCTCTCCCACTGAAAACTAATTTTTTACGGTTTCAGCTATAGTACACTGCTGTTATTACCATGAATTATTTTAATTGTGCGTATCGAAAGTTTGAAGGATCTAACGGACCTTATAAGAAAGCGGATACTCTTCAACTAAAGTGGTCTGATATTCATGCCGTGCGAGTATTGTATTGAAAGTCAAACTTAGAGAAACGGAGCTATTTTAACATAAACTGTTACACTTGATAACAGACAATTGGATTGTGAAGCAAAGAATATAGCACAGGTGCTTAAATTGTAAAAATTAAAAGTCGTACAAACGTAACAAAGAGATGCTGTTACGCTGAATTGCCATCGAGGCGGCCACTCAGTGCAGATAACACGTTATCAGCGATAGCCTTGCGGAGGGGATTCTGTGAAGCCACATAGAGTTGTTGCGCACGTACTATTATAGCTCGCTCGTGTATGCCGCATTTTTCTTTGCTGCTTCTGCTATGCGTCCCTTACACTCGCCACGTAAGTCTTTGGCAGATTACCAACATTCTAAGAACGTGTACATTGCAAAAATCTATTCATTTTAGAACGAAAGCGTCTTGTCTTAAAAATTATCGAAAACCGTCGCCAACTTGCGCGTCGTCTGTTGTTAGGTGCCCAAAGACCAATAATGTGCGGGAGGAATGTAATAATGAATTGAATGTTGGTTTTTATTGCGTATTTGGCAGCGTAGTGTGCGAGTGGTTGGTCGTTATCGTCGACGTCCGAGCGTCGCGATGTTTTCATTTTCAACACACAATTATCACCGCTGGCAGTGGTCGCGTGCAGCGTGCGTCACTGAAACGTAAAGAGGTCGGTCGTGGCCGCGCGAGCGCCAGCCGCCGCCCGACAGCCGACAGCCGACAATGAAGAGCGGCGCGCACCGCGCACTGCCACTGCTATATCGAACTTGCCCGGCAATCTATACATACGGAGACATACTTTGTAAACCTCTATGACAATTTATATGCGTAGTGGTGATAAGTACGTGCTGTTATTGCTTCATCTTCTTTTGTTAGTGGTAATTAATACATTTCTATAGCTAAGGCAATTTGGAATCAGAAAAAGTATATCGAAATTGATACTGGTTATATAACTTGAGTGTATGATAGGGGGCACGTAATGTACACGTGGTCTCTCTGTCGAGTCCGCATCCATGTCGACGCACTCGCCGCCACCGCTCGCCGCCGGTGACCTCACCACGCACCACCTAAATATGACCTAAGCGCGCTTCGACTATTGTTTTATTTCCAACTACACTTCAGTACTGCTTTGTTACATAGCGTTGATATTTCCAGCGGCCGAGCTCATTCAACACGCTCCCATTGCAATATTAGAATGTCAAGGATGTTTATTAGTTCGACAAGTAGATCTCATCAAATCAACACAAACAAAAATGATAATATGTGGATCACACTTGCTTCCGTTAGATTAAATTTAATTATAATGGTGCTGTAAAGTTCTTGATTTTAGTGACGCAATTATAATTTAAACAATTAAATAAAATGGAATCTACGTCTATGTAAATTTTTTGCTGATGCATTGTCGTAACCGAATGTAAGTGGTAAAGCCTCGTGCACATTTGCCTCGCGTCATGGCGGCGGCGCAGTGGCGTGGTGTCCGCGAGGCCACGCACCACCTGACTCGAGACCAGCTGGCAGCCGGCTGCTTGCGCCTGCGCACAACAAAACCCGTTTTAAGCAAGCAAACGTTACAATATGGCGGACCGCCATTGATTTATATGAAAAAAAAACGATCATATTCTAATGTAACCTTTACCATCGACAGGATTTGTATCGTAGTAGCTTGCAAATTATATGAACGACAGTATAATTTGGTGTTGTACACGGTCGTCGCTGCGGGACCGAACCGCGTGACTGTTCTTTGTCGTGTCGTGAAGCGAACGTCCTTTGCTACGTCCGTATTTTTCCGCTCTTGCGGAGCCGGCACCGTCGGCTTCGGAGTTGTTTACCCGTGTTGGTCGTACTTAGTACTTGTATAGTTATATGTAGTTAGTGTGTCGGTGTACAGTCGGCGGCGACGGCGCTCAGCGAGCTGAGGCGGTGCCTTCATCGCACGACCCTGATAATTTGCCGCGCTTATGTTACTTCAACGGCTTCTTGCGACACGTCGCAGCCACTTTCCTGGGTTTCTTCGACTCACACATGCGCCGCGTAGGTAACGTTAACATACAGTGTGTACGTACTGCGTAGTGTTACTGCCCTACTGCGCAGTTTCTCTATCAGTTTCACCGCTGTTTTAATTTGAATCGATTTACGGCGTTTACACACCTTTACGTCTGCAAGACGTAGTACTTTTCAATTAATTAAAAAGGTAAACATTAGATGTTTGTGGTCTACTCATTATGGACTCAATTAGCTGACATCCTTAATGTTAAGTCGCAGACAGGTTTATAGAAAAGAGTAGGTACACAATTATTTAGTGAATCATCCTATCTCATTGCATAAGCATTATCTCAAGTTTTCATTAACAAGAAATTTAGTATTATTGTACAATGCTAGCAATTTTTGTAAAATGAGACAATCGATAACAAGGTATCATGTTTGATCTAAATAAACATACCTGTAGAAGTTTTATTTAGACATTTTCTCGAAGTCTTTTTATGTTAATCTAATCAGAAGCAAACGATTAGCTTCACTACAACTGGTTCATATCTTAGTTTTAGTGTTTCTCTCGAGCCATTGGTGACGTAAGACATTGTGTGGGACTGTCTTATCTATTTACACATAATTTGAGATAAGTAGTCAGATTGTTGACCACCTCGATGTAACACCAACATGTACCAACATAAATTACGTTCACATGTCGTAATTTGTTTGTGTTTTCAAACAATGTTATAGATAAACGGAGTTGTGCTTTGAACCGTATTTACTGCAACTGAACAATGCAAATATCGAACGTAAAACAAAAATTAAAATGTAAACTTTATATTTCCAATGTAGCTTTGCTAGATCTCGCAAAAGTTGTATTATCAATTCGCTTCATTTTTCCGTAGTTTAGTAACTTTATTAATATGGCTGAAAATTTTGATGTCCCCTCAATATAGTAACACAATAAGGTGCAATTGAAGATTTTTGATATCTGTTAGACGACACGTGCGCTCGTAACTTTAATACAAGATAGTACGTCTCGTTAGCCCAGTTATTTCAAACTGGGACGCGGCTATGTTTGCCAACTCTGCTCGCAGGTATAACAGTGGTCGTAGTATTCTGGATTACCTGAAGACAAGACTTACTATACCATAATGATAAGCCCGCTACAGACGATCAGTTCTATTTGTCAATTTTAACTGGAGAATCGAACTGTACAGTTTTAACTGTGCGTATGTATGCGATGCGACATTTGACTTGTCAATTACAGTTTTGCTTACACACGAACATCAGTTAGAAATGATCAGTTATAGAATTATTAATATATCAGAATTGATCGTGAAAATATTTATTTCTTACTATTATACCCCGTTTAAGGAGAATATTGTTATAGCCACTGTCCCTTCAAACATCGATCGGCTGCGTATCGGCGACGATATTAACAATTCACCCTCTCGTTGGATGTTGTGTTGGCCGCTCTATGATAAACTCCCCTTCTTGTCACTCTTGCCAAGAGAAATCTGGAAAGGCGTAAACTAATTTGTTAACTCTGACTATACGACTTCAAAATAATACTATCATTCGCGGTAGATTGGTGGTATTTTTCATAAATCAGACCATAACAATAGTTTTTATATAAATCGACATACGTCCGGCTTTTGAAAATCTTTACCATGAATTTCTTAAGACCGAAAATAAGTCGTGTAGTAACTATACAACTAATTTTCTTTCTTAACTAGGGTCTTAGAGCATTTTGTTCTTGTCCAAGCGCTAGCCGCTTGCCTCGTAGTTATTTCAAGTGGCGGCTTCTTTAAGACGATAAGATGACACATTAAGCTTCTTGTCCCATATAACTGAGCGCTAACTGTTACGGTGAATAGTTTAGTCCTGATCTTATGTCATTGTATACGTTTAGTTAAAGTATAATAAATGGTCTTTACAACATTCCGAGGTTTCAGTCATCGTAAACTTAACTTATACATTCAGCTAAGTACTTATCAAATTTATAGCACATTAGCATTTATTTGACTAGCGGAATTTGTATTCCCGACTTACACTACTGCAAGGGATTTGTTTAACCGGTAAACCACGCGGTTGTCATTATGATAACTGGTACATAATCGAAGCAACGAGAACACGGTGTCATTCCAGTACTTGTAATTAGTGTTAATTAATGTACTGTTCAAAACATCGATTATCCAGCTGCTAATGTTCCCGTGATAGTACAGCACGAGATACGATGATCACATAATCAATACCCAATCGGTCTGTAGCCAATAACAAATTGACTCATAATGGTAGCGTCAACAAGTTATTGGACAAACA
>NW_013525102.1:4704720-4718106 GCF_000836215.1 Papilio polytes
CCCGCGCCCTGTGCCAAGCCCCGCTCACTGCCCTCCGGGCCCCGCAGGACGTCCGACAGCTGGCCCCGACGGCGCGCCGCTGCTTCTCGCGTCGCTTTCCATTTGCTGTCCAACTAGAATTTGTTGGATAGTGCAAATAAAATGTACTATATGTATGGAGATGTACTGAGGAATTGTCACATAATTGTATTAGTACATTTGCCAATAATTTTAAATGTTATTCGTCACAATTTGATAACTTATTTAATTCGCGTTTATTTAATGTATACTTTTTGTTTAGAAAATAAGAAAAAAGCAATAGTAATCTGGTGAGAAATAATAAAAGCAAATAGAGAAATTTATGTTTTAAAAGTAAACTTCTATGGTATCATCATAAACATAACTAGGGATTTTTTTCACTCGGTAAATGTTTTAAAGGTTAAAGGATAAGAAAGGCCGCTTTGGCCGACAGTAGGTATTTAGTTGGTACCAACGCTATGTTTATAGCATTACTTGCTACCCGGCCGCGGCCGCGGCGTACATGTGGGTCAACGCTCAACGTTAGTTACTCTGCACTCAGTATATCTGTAAAAATATAGCGAGAGACTGGCGAGGCACCTCATCTGTCGGTCGTATGAGGCTTCGTTCGCAAACACGAGATGTATATGTTGGTTAGGTATTTTTAAAAAATATTTGTATTTATATTATTGGGAGTTAAATCTCTAAATGCATGTAAATTAATTCAAATGTTAATTGTTACCATCATCTGCCAAAGTCAATTGCATTAAATTACCACGCGGTAGTTGTTGAAGATGCATAACATCACATAAACCTGCAACTCTCGGGAAAGAATAAAAAAAGGTAATTAAAAACCTCCGCCTGTGCTTGCGTCATTCCGGACTGTAGTCTTGTGCAATTCTATAATATAATTTCTAATTAGGCATATAAAAGGAAAAAAGTTGTGATGTACTGAAAAAAACTATTGAATATTGAAAGTTTTGACCTTAAAGATGTAATTAATGATTTTCGTTATGTAATTAATATATTTACTGGTAAAATCTTACAATTTAAAAATATATACATAGCTAAAACCGCGTTTCTTTTATATATTTTAACATTAACATAATTTAACATTCTTTTAACTCTACAATATCGAACGTAATTGTAATCGTAATTAAAAATGAGCTATTCATCTTGAATTATTTATTTATTAAGAAGGTACATTAATAATACTTTCTAAATGCACTAGCCGAATACAATTACTAACATACTTGTACTTTAGAGCGCTCTTGAGCGATAACCTAAGAAGTTTTCTGACACGTGGAGTACTAATTATATTGTCAAATTAGGGATTTTACACATTATAAGCAGCAATAGGCCACGATAAGTTGTTTAGAGACTGTATAAAATTATAACATTACTAAGTAAAATGTGTTAATTAAATTATTGAGCTTTTAGCTTTGACATTTTATGATTAAATCTAATCTAATTTTTTTTCTAAATTATATAAATATTAGCATAAAACACAAGAATGTTAAAATATATATTTCAAATCAGACACCTTGAAGACTTCATTTCATTGTCTCTAAATAACCCGCATGACTCAGCAACCGCAATGCTTTGTTATTAAAACTGTGGCTCCCAGTTTGATTCCTAGATGTTTACTTGTTTTTAACTTATATATTAGACGTTCTAATAATTACATTATCGATTACTATCTTTTCAATCCTTAGATGTTTTTTTTTAATGTGGGAAATGTTGGTGTTTTTTTATTATACATTAAAATGTAACAATTGACAAACTATTAAATAAGCTTAATAAATTGACAGTAATTATGTTTTGTTAAACTTAGGTTTATTTTTCGAACGCATTTGTTTTGTAGGTATGTAAAACGAATACATAGCTAAGTAGATAAGGTTGCTTAGTAATTGGATGCCTAGGATAGGATGAATGTAATAACAACAGCGATAGAATTATGTTTACATAACCTCTACGGGTATTGCTACATGGGAACGCTCCATAGGGGTCAGGCCTTCACGCGCCGAGATTGTCTGAGTGGATTGTTCCGTCTCACCTATTTCAACGACTATAGGCAGTCGAACGTCAGTCAGTATCGACTACACTATATGAATATCGCTGCTATATCTACGACGTACTCAGTTGATCTTGAGGCGGTCTTAGGTTCGAGTAAATTAGGACATTGAGGCGCAGTAGGATAAGGAGTACGCACTTATCACCCCAGGGAGCTTATAGCGATTGATATATTCTGCAACTAGAACGTAACTTAATTTCTTAAGAGTTGTTGTTTTTTAATAGTAATTTTGCATGATTCATCTTAACATCATAAAAACGGGTGCCCACTTTTTCGCATTCAAATATACATCACAAAAGACATCAACGCTAAACTAACATTTCTTACGCTACCTACTTGTTATGCTATTTGGTAATGTCACCAGTTTGTTATTTTATGAATCTTATAATCCCTACAAGCTAATGTAATTATATCTCGTGTGTTTACCATATGGATGAGAATGAAAAAACTACAAAGTTAAAACAGAGCTAGGGCCTGTCGTATGCGGTTATGCAACAAAATAATATTCGAGCAGCACAGAGGAGTGGTCTCGTTTGGCCGTAGCCGAGTGGAGGTCGGCCGCCGGCTGTCGGCTCCCCTAACCGCGGCGACGAGGATGAAAAACATAGGAACACATGACATCGGACCCTCCGCTCCCGTCCCGCGCCCACGCGCCGCGGCAGCGCCAGCCCGTGAGCCGGTGCGACGGCCGCCGCGCGCCGCGCCGCATTCAGCCGCCGACGCTCTCGCGCACCACACGCCGCAGCGCCGTCGCCGCGCCCGCCCCGCGACCCGCGCCCCGCACCCGGCACCCCGCGACCCACGCCGCGGCCCCCTTGTGCGCCCCTCGCGCCTCCCACCTCGTCTCGGCACGTTTAACCGACACCGAGCATTGTTTGTTGCAGCGGAGTATGCTTCAACAGATGTCCTCGTCGCCGGGCGCGCACGTCGGCGAGGTCGCGACTATCTTGCGCCCCTTCGAAGGCCGCCAGTGTGGCGACGCGTCCTCCGACGGCTCCTCGGACACCGCTGAGGACTTGGAACTACCGCAGTGCAAGATAAAAAGGAACTACAGTTGCACCAAGTGCATGTTTTATACACAAAACCCACGAGCTTATCTTATCCACACGCGTGACGTTCACTTCGTGAAGTTAAAGATTTACGATTGTGCCTTTTGTGTTTACGCCTCCCGACATCACCAAAAACTACTGCGACACATTAAAATGGTCCACGGCGAGAGCGCCTCCGACAGACACGCGGAGATGGAACCCCCGGCCCCGTCGACGACCGCGGCTACGGCCACTGAGTCATCGGAGAAAGAGGAAGACATGCTGGAAGAAGTAGAGGAGTGCGATGAGGACATGGACGTCGATGATTGCGGCGACGACCTCATCGAGCGATTGGAGGTCGACGGTGAAGCAGCAATGCTCGTCAACGGAACCTCCGACGCTAAAATAAAAGGAAACTTTTTTTCGTGCGACAAATGCAATTACGTGACGCATATTAGAGCGCGATACACGAAGCACGTCAAGTACCATTCGATGCCGATGATAAAGTGTACCATATGTGACTTTCGGACGCCGTACAAATGGAATTTAGATCGTCATATGAAAAACCACGGCGGCACGGGCAGCTTTTGCTGCTCGATTTGCAACTTTACTGCCGACATCAGGCAGAGTCTGACAGTGCACGAGATGAATCACCACACGCCGCCCGTGGGGCAGTTGACGTCGAACCGGCGTCGCAACCGAGTGGGCGCCAGCGACCTTTGCCTCGCCGAGGAGGCGGCGAGCGGGAGCGCGCGCGTCCCCAAGGAGGAGGAAGGGAGCGGCGACTCACGATCCTCGCACTCGGCCTCGGTGAGTGTCGCCGCACACTGCGTCCCGGTACCCGGCCGCCCGGCACCCGGCACCCGGCAGCCGGCAACCGGCGGGCCGCACCCGGTGACGTCACGCCGCAGTCTACTGTGTGCGGCCTATGCCGTGTTTACATTAAGTCCCTTTTCCAACTAGCAAAAAGTCAATGCAATAAGTACCGATTTCGCTTGTGTAGCATATGTTTTAACTTAAGGATAATGTTATTTTCTTTTTTTTTGTAAGAGATCGGTAGAATAGTTTTCCACCAATTAGTAATTAACATTTTCTTAACTAGTAATGCGTAAGTTGTTTTAAAGTTCTAAAAGTCTTCTAGTCAGCTAGTAAACAATTCAACAAGTTGTCAACTATGTTAGCGACATTTTGTAACTATAGGTATTATTCAATAATAACTTTAGCATTTTAACTAACTTTATAACGTAGATATTGCTACATTTCCCTTACTTAACGTAACATAACGTTAGTCTCGTTGAGTAGCACAATGTTTTACTTTCGTGCGGTTGGTCTAAGATTCGATTCCTACTTAATAAAGTAAGAAATATTCATACTTAATGTTATTTTGAACACTCATAAAACAGAACACCTGTAGCATAGTAATTTTGTTCATTGTTTATCTTTTTTATGAATGAATTTCGTACTGCCTAGGATTGGAGAATAGATAAATCACAATTTTAACTTATCCATATGTTAATACAAAACATCTTCATGCCTCTAACATTTCATGGTGTTGGCACTTTTATTCATTCAACGTAATTAGTTATTTCATGAAAAGAAAATAGGTACTTTTTCAATAGACGTGATGTGCAATTAGTGTTTATGAATAGGATAATTGTATCCAAAAATTGCTTTTACAATTAGATACGTTTTTTATATTAAAAACATACAGATGAATTAAGAACCTTTTTTTTGGGAGTCTGTAAAAAATGCGAGTCGTAAATATAGTTTTTTGACATAATGAACCCTAGGTTGAACCCGAGTTTCCTACCCAAATTCTTGATATCAACGCCTTGTATTCTAATTTAAACAATTCTTACCGTGAATATTCCTACATAATACATTAAATTAGCTCCGTTAAAAGCTCTGTTCAGCTTATTATCTTTCGATTATTATGAATATATTAAAGATGTTAATTGAGTAATCTAAATAACGACAGCAATAAAAAGTAAATTCAAGGTTTAGCGATGTAAGTTTGAAGCATTTTGGGTTCGATTCCCAGGTAACGCTCATGTTAAAAAATATTTTAAAATATCATCAAGCGCTAATTCCTGAAAAAAGCGATCAATTTTAAACGTATAAAATCCATTCATCCATACATGCATTACTATCTTATATCGACGTCAATGATAATTGTTGCTAATAATATTTTCTTTCTATTTTACAGGAAATGGGATTACAGTACGCAGAAAGGGAACTGGTCAGTTGCAATAGTGACTCGAATGATGCTTCTGAAACATCTTCAAAGAATGGTTCAAGTCATACACGCACCGGCCGACATCAAGAATCAACTTTAGATGATTCAAAATCACGTAAACAGAGCCGAAAGATACCCAGACCAATTCCACAGCTTATACCTCTCAATTCATCAACCCCAAATCAAAATAAAACATCATCAGGTGAACCTCCGGTGAAGAAATTCAAAGAGTCACTATCAAGTGATTCACCAGATTCCAGTAACTCAAATAGATTAGACTGTCTACCGCCCGATGTTACGTTTACACCGGTCGTTACCAGTGTTCCAGTTAAAGAAACAACAACGCGAAAGAAACATGAATCGTTCTTCGATAAATTAAAAGAAAGATTGCTGACAGAGACAGGAGAAGAAGGATCGCTAAGATGTAAGAACTGCGGATTCGAAAGCAAATGTTTATCGGAACATTCGGTGCATGAAAAAACATGCTCGACTCAAACTAGCAGAGCACCCGCCAATACTTTGATGGCGAGTTTAAGTTCAACGAGATGTCAAAATTGCAGACACAGGTGCAAATCTAGTGCAGATCTTTACGTACACATGAAAACTTGCAAGAAAAATGAAGAAGAAACAAAAGAAATTCCAACACAAACACAAGACAGCAGTGAAGCTGTGTGCTCGAATTCAGAGAAAGAAGTAGAACCTCATCCTATGGAGAATGTTGTGTTTGTGTGGAATAATATCAATACGGAGACCAATAAATTCGACACACCGCTCGATATTAGCATCAATGATGATTCTACACTTCCAGAACCGCCTCAAAGTTTTGACTCTGAAAACGTTGATGAAAATGAAGGTATGAATCTGTCTCCGAGTCAAGCTGTGGGAAAAAAGGTATTCAAATGCCCACACTGTATGTTTTGGGCTTCGACAGCGTCCCGGTTTCACGTACATATTGTAGGACATTTAAATAAGAAGCCGTTCGAATGTTCTCAGTGCAAATACAAGTCTAATTGGAGATGGGATATAACAAAACATATCAAATTGAGGTCTGCCAGGGATCCTAACCACACAGATGCAAAAGTGTTAATGACAGATGAGACAGGAAGAAGGAATTACAGTAAATACAATAAATTTTTGGCAATGCCCATACTTAATGAAAATGGAGAGAATGAATTTCATTATATTGAACAGAATACAAATGTCGATGCGTCTTTAGACGTCGACGAAAGTTACAACGATGCAAACGAACTTACTAACACGTCAACAGATATGCAGCCACTTGATTTACAAACTCAACATGGCGACTACAAATACAGCTTGGACAATAGGAGTGAAGACACGAAGAGGCCTAAAAAAACTTTATGGAAATGTAAAAAATGCAATTACAGGTGAGCTAGTTAACATCTTTGCTATGTGTTATGTTTCTTTTCTATGAGAAATCTGTATTGAAATCGTAATTAACATTTTCAGAGACTCATCGAAAGAAGCCCTTTTGGAACATGTTCGGGAACATTCGAAGGCGACTTCGTATGGTTTAGACGACGCAAAATCTCAGCAGAACGCTAGCGGAGCGACCAAGAAGCCCGACAATACAACTGACCCCGCCGACTTGGCGTACCGCTGCGGTCATTGCAATCAGCTGTCTAATTGGAAACATGTTATTCAGGTATGAATTAAATCACCTTATTTACTTTACAAATAATTGGTAAGAGGTGTTATCAATTAACAAGATGTCTGTTCCTGGTTACGCAATGTATGAATAGTAATATGTATTAAAATTTACATGTAAATAATTCTGGAATTATCATTTCATTTTAAAATATTATTAGAAAAACACATAAATTGACAGATGCCTTTTTAATTTTTGCAGAGGCACTGCAGACTTAAACATGATGGGGTTATAAAAGTTGTTACTACAGTGAAGCCGAAAGTGGAAGGGTCGGCCTTGTCAAACGAGTCCGTGCCGGATTCCTGTACCAAGTGTCCTTTTAAATGTAACGATAAGACGTCGTTGATCATACACATGCAACAACACCAGCCCTCGCCGCAGTCGATATTCAAGTGCTATTTCTGTCCATTCTTTGTGAAGGACGAACAAGAACTGGTGCAACATTTAGTTCTCCACGGCATCACTGACCCCGAAGATTACATCGCGAAGGCTATGGGTTGCAAATCACCGATGAATGAACCTCAAAGTACACATACATTGTCGACTAAGCGCCACAAATGCACAGAGTGTCCGTACGAGACCAACAGCAAATCTCAGTACATGTATCACGAGCAATTCCACCGACTGCCCGCAGACACTCCATACAAATGTCCCGAATGCAACTACAGCGTTTCCAAACGACACCTTCTCCACCAACATATGAGGGTTCACGGTATCATATCGAAAAAAACTGAATTCGAAACAGATCTTGAAGCTTCCACTTCGATTTCTTATAAGACTGAAAGTAAATCTGACCCCAATCTCGATGAAATTCCGTACGTTTGGGTCTCTGCGAAGAATGAATTCCACAAAATGTATAAATGTCGATATTGCTCCTACGTTAATACTCAAAAATGTAAAATACCGAATCATGAAAAAATCCATTGCGTCGCAAACACACACAATGAAGTATTGGTGTACAAATGTTTAGATTGTAAATTTACTTGTGATAGTTCCGGAAGATTAGCTGATCACTCCAAGACTCACGGCGAAATATATGGCCGCATTTATTGTCCCGTCGACACAGATGTCCCTGATGAAGACCAGATAGCGAAACTGCGTAAAGTAATCGAAGAAGAAAAAATGAATGCAGCCGATGAATTCGTCAAAGAGGAATGTTTGACTCCCGAAAACAAGGTAATAAAAACTTTACATTTTTGTCAAAAATGTCCATCGCGATTCTTCACAGACACTGAATTAAAAGTTCACGACAAATTCCACGATCTCTCATTTCCACACAAATGCAGGAGTTGTGAATTTTCTACACTTCACGACATTGAATTAGCTGCGCATGTTTTTGTTCACTCCGATGAATATCACACCAAAACCAAAATGCTTAAGTTCATTCATAATACGGACCCGGCGCACCCTGAACCTCGGCTGGAGCTAATACACTGCGCTGCGACCTCCGAAATAAACTGGGTGGTCAACCTTCCCAGTAAAAATTATGATGACATGGACATTTCGCCTAAGAAGTCCCACGAAGGAAAACATGTTCCAAAACAGTATCTATGCAAAGAATGTCCTGCAAAGTTCTTTAAAACTTCGGCGCTGAACTATCATATGAGTTTACATGGTGGCGACGGAGAAAATAAATGTAAAAAGTGCAGCTACGCCGTCAAGAATATTGGCAATTTAGCCAAACACGAGTTGTTACATGAAACAGACGCTAAGTCTACCTGTGATTATGAATCCGGCGAAGATATGGACTACAAAAATATCCCACTGTCAGGTACTGACCTATTTCAAAGAAAGACTGAGGCTCAAAAAAGAGTTTTAAATGATAAAGATAAACTCGTCAAACCTAATGACCATTTTCCACCTGTACTTCAAGCAGACCCTCAATTTGGATATCTGATGCATGGTAATCCAGAGTTCATATATCCGACATATCTAAAAAATGGACGACAAAAAGAGAAGCGATACAAGTGCCATAAATGTCCATCCGCGTTTGAGAAGAGAGAACAGTATAAAATTCATTTATCATTACACGGCTCTAAGCAGCGATACAAGTGTGAACTCTGCGACTACTCTGTAAAGTATTACGCTAATTATGTTCAACATATGAGAAAACATCAAAAGAACGATGAAGCTGTGGCTGAAAGAAGAAAAGGTAGCGATGGATTCCTTGAATCAGAGGAGCCTTCAGGAAACAAAAAAGATGATAGCACAGATAACATTAAATTGGCGATCAAAACTATGCCAAAAGGTGTGCCAAAAAGCGATTTCCAACAATTTTCCATAAGTGATCAACAAACACTTAGGCTATTACAACGTAGATGTGCTTTAAATAATTCTGTAAATGATACAAACAAAACGGATGCGACGCCGACCAAGGATCGAAAATTACATCCATGTTTCTTATGTCCATATACAAACCAGCGTCAGGATGCTCTGGGTAACCATTTCAGAAGGCATGATAAAAATGACAACTTTAGTAATGGCAACCATAAATGTTCATTTTGTGACTTGGCTGTCGTGCAATCACATTTCTTACGGGACCATTTGAAAACTCATTTCAACTATCAGAAAAATCTCACGGCCGAATGTTATGTCGCCAATGAAGATGTAAGGTTTACAATAACAAAATTAGATGATGAAGAAAGTGTCATTGATCTCAAATTAGATATACAAAGAAAAGTAGATATATGTAATGATGAAAAGGTATTTGTAAAAATTAAAACAGGTGAATTATTGGTAGGATGAAATTAGTTTAAAGAAAGTGCAGCATTTAGGATACAAGTTAGGTGTAAGACGAATATTGTGCGGGACAAAATAGATTCTTGTGAGCCAAAAAAAACTTGTTGATATTCACCAAAGTGTAGCTTGCCATATTAGATAATAGAAATTCTGGATATGACATTGAAAACTTTATCATTGATCAATTTACGACATAGCCAATGTGCCTGCTGTCAACTGTGTATAGTCATACAAGGATGTCTGGCCCGGTGAGAGGCGCTACTATCAGTTCTGTCAGAAAATATGTTAAAAGTGTCATAATTTAATTTCACTTATACCTACTGGGTCAGACAACTTGTCAGTCTATAAGTCTCAGTGACTACAAATTACATGTACATCAATACCTATATTCATGTATTTGTAAGATGTTAACGACCTTTGAGATTTTAGTATTGATTTTTTTTTAACAATTAGAAATGTTTGTAGCTTTGTGATATGTATTTATATGTTCTTATTGTTAATATGTAATTATTGATAGATTGTTCTGTGGTGATATAATAGTTTATCATTTAGTCTGAAACACCAAATTTAACAGTGGATAAAATAAAATTATAGTAAATACTATAATTTTATTTCTGTCCTAGAACTTTTTATATAAACAGTTTGAAGATGTAATTGAGGTTATGTGGACAATATTGTCTAAAGCACCTGGAATGTTGAATTTGTCTCATCAAAATGCAGACAATAATCCTGATAAAGAATTTAATGCAAATAAACAATTTTGATATTTTGAGTATGAAAATATGAGATTTATACCTAAACTATATGTCCAGAAACTTAAATTTTATTGTAAAACCATGGTTTGTAAGAATTTGGTAAAAATTATGTGTTTATAATATACATATATCTATGTTTATTCCTGTCCTAAAGGACTCATTCCTGTTATTGTAAATAAGTGAAATAATAGATGAATACATAATTATGATCTGAAATTTAAGTTTTATTAAAAAGTATATCTACATATACCCTATCTAATTATATAAAACATGTATAAAATAAAAAATATATATTTTAAGCAGATTAATTTATTAAAAATTAACTAAAAAGTCATTGACTACTGAATGTGATTCCAGTCAGTGATAAAGCCAAGTCAATTCACAGTGACAAAACCAAAATACAGATTCCATAGTTACATGTATGTATTACAAGTACAGTATTCCATTGTTAAAATATTTGGATACTACTTATTTAAATAACCTAAGTTTTAACAGAATTTCCAACGGTTGCCGCACTCATTGCAAAGGACAAAGGTTGTCATAGGCTCATCTGAGCTTCTCGTTTGCAGCTGGTTATAAGTACAATTCTTCTTTTTGCATTTGCCACATTTGAGCATTTCTGTTTTAGTACCCTGTACAGTTGCCAATTGAGCATCATCAATTGCTTCCTTGATGAACTTCTCACGTAAATTCTTCATTTCATCGCTTGCCATTTCTTCAGGAGTCATCTTAGCTAACCGTGAAGCTGATATGACACCATTTAGAAAATTGGTGCGTAGCGTTGGATTTTTAGGATCCTTCAAATTTGCTACCCTAGAACGGACCCTATTTTTATATCTCATATCGGTATTTTTAAATTCAGTATAAATGCACTCTTCTAGCTCTTCTGCCAACTCTTCTGGTGATCCGCAAGAGTTTGAAGTTTCTCCATCTATCTTCAATGCCTGAGTTAATAGTTCTCGACATTTTAGTCTTACTGCATCAGTGGTATTTGACTGAGGGGGAAATGAAGCTGGCAGTTTTCTGTCTTTTTCTCTGTCCTCTTTTTTTTCTTTATCCTTACTGGAATCTTTTTTAGGCTTTGATGAACTGCCCGAGTCTTTAGAAGGTGTGTTGGGAGTTGAAAGGAACTTTTTCCAATTTTTAATCAATGTTTTACACAATGAAATCACTTCTTCATCTTTACTTGATTTTCTTAAAGCATTTACAGTCATTCCTATTCTTGTTTTCGTTAAAACATCCAAATTTATCGCCATCGTTTGGAGATTTTTTAATAATTCAAGAGCATCTTCTTGTCCCTAAAACAAAAAAGAAATTCACAAAATGGTAAGTATGTAATCAATAAAAGATAATGCATTCTGAACTTTATCGTGATATTTAGATAAATGTATATTTGGTTTACAATTGTAACAGTAGGGATACTTCGTTCTAACTTAAGGAGATATATCTTAATCATACAGTCTAGACAAAAATCGGTCAAAGTTTTTAGGTTTGAAATTATCTATATTCACACTTACAGTTCCGTCCTCTGAAGTCATTTTAGTTAATTTCTTTTGAATTTTCATTACATCCTCTTCGACACTCATTTTTAACAATATTTAGTTATTGTCAACTTCCCGCTAAAATTGTTTAGAACTCGATATAAAAAATATTGTTAATCGACCACCATACCACTAGAAATAGACTAAAAAAGTGCCGAAACGTCATTTTACCCGGCTTCGGTTTTTACAGATAACTCAAGCTTTAAACATAATGGCGTTTCGGAATAAGTTGAAAAACAAAAGCTTAAAAATCGATGAAGTATTACAAAAACTGTGATATTTTAATTTTCTTAAGAATATTTTTTGATAAATACAGACCAAGATCCTCGAATTTTTGTTTTTTTTTTACAATACTTCATTATTTTCCTTTTTTTGTAAAAATTTTTAAATATGTGATTGTTCCTAAACTACTGCTAATGTATTCAAACAACAATAATTTAACAATTTTTTTCTACATTCGTACCTATTTTGTAATTATGTAATAATCTATAATTGAACAGATATAACAGATGTCGCTGTGTGTAAATTGGTAATAATTTTTTCGTATGGTTGCGGTTTAAATCATGGCATGGAATCACTCCATCTAGTGACATAAGATGAAATCTTATTTAAAGATTAGATTTTAAACTGTTTTTTCTACAACGGCATTTCTCACCTTTCCAATATTTGGGAATCGACAATACGACTCGTAAGTAAACCAGTCAAGTTCGTTGTTTTACCTTACTTTGTGGCTTGACACCCCGGTGGATGGTGAACCGCTTCTACCCTCTCACGCCCCTTTGTTTTTATACTCGCTTTCAATTTCAGTACCGTAGCTCAGAGATTTTGATATTACTTTTGTGTAAAATATAATACGGATTACAAAATACATCACTAACTAACAAGTCACGTAAACAGAGAAAAGTCATAAAGATAAACATTTCAATAACAATTTGCACAAACACATTAGTATGTAATAAATTTTCATTTATATTTTCCTCGTTTCATCGGTTCGTTATTCTCTATTATTAATTACTCTAGTACCGGTGTTAAGTTAGGGTATGATTGGACCACCGCCCAGGGCGCAGGGCTAAAAGGGGCGCCACAGGTCTTTCACGTAGCTCTTGCAACTTCAGTAAAGGCATGGTAAAAAAAGATGACCGCTGTAGAAATCTCACCTAGGGCGCTGGTACCAACCAGTAACTAGTTATTCATATCCTTTTAATTATTTATACCACCAGCATTAAAGTAGTTACAAAGCAAATTACGCTTCCTTCTTCGTTGGCCTTTTTGACCGACTTCCCAAAAGAAGGAGGTATTCAATTCGACGGTATATTTTTTTTTTTTTTTTTTTTTTTTTTTTTTTTT
>NW_013525102.1:4719774-4742991 GCF_000836215.1 Papilio polytes
GAATATTTTGTTTTGTTTTTAGTGCATTTTGTTTTGTTTTTCGTGTATTTTGTTTGGAAGTCGGTTTTGTTTTTTTATTAAAAAGTTTTTAATGACATCGATAGCACATAAAACCGCTAAGATTTTTTTCAAATACTATACCCGTATGATAGAAACATGAATATTTGAAACTTTTACGTTTGTTTACTAAATGATTTTCCTTAAGGTGGGAATTACCGTATCATTTACTACATCGTAATAATTTCTCAGTCATTGTACATTGCTATTTGAGAACTAATTTCCTTATGGAAGGTCTTATAAAATGTACAACAAGAGCTACATATGTTGCCATAGTCGTACACATAGTCTTGTTTCTTTGTTTTTCTATTGACGTACCATTAACCCAAAAATATCGATAATATTACGGTAATCAAAATCCTATGCCGTATCATCATATTATAATAATCTAATATATGTAAGTTTCAACTAATTTGAACAATATTAACTACTAATTCATATTAATTACTAAGATATGATTTCAGTTTAACAACAACCTAATGGCTAAATGGACCAACGCCGTAGCTTATAAATTGTTATAAATTGTTATAAAAAATTTCACAAACTTCGCCCTGTGATCACTATGACTGATATTTAGTTTTTTCATAGCCTGTTTGTTTGGATAAGATACGAAATAAGTATATTAGAGGAAGTTTAAGAGTAGCCCCAGTGGTTGAGAAATTAAGGAGTAAAAGGTTAGAGTGGTAATGGCATGTTATGAGAAGGGATGAATCGCATGTAACAAGAAGGATGTTAGTTATGAATGTGGAGGGGTACATCGGTAGAGGAGGTGCCTAGAAAGAGATGGATGGATTGCGTGAAAGGTGACATGATCAAGAAGGGAGTGATGACTGAGATGACGGATGATAGAATGCTTTGGAGGACGAAAATCTGGTGCGCCGACCCTACGGGAGTAGGATAAGCCAGGGGAGATTATGAGATGATGATAGCCTGTTTGTATAAAATAGTAAAGACTTGGTATGGCAGAATTTGTTACTTTCTTGTGCATTAAACTAAATTAATTAAAAAAATTAAATTGTCTACGAAATTTAAAAAACAATTATTGTCCTTTGTCATTGTGTTGTTTTATTGTAACACGCAAACCGCAAAAATACGAGATGACTATTCCCTTTGAAAGAATAAACCTTTGTTGTCAAATCACGTCATTGTTTTCCTGCATCTCGCACATTCATCTGAACCTTGAGCAGTTTTCCTTCAAAGGGTTTTTCTTAGTTATTATGACATGTGATATGCACCAGTTTCTTACGACAATTCCATTCGTACATAAACATATTGTTGTTTCTTTCACTCTCATTATAAAAACAAAGACAGCGATATGTTGAACTCTTTAAGCAGTGGAAACACGGGTAATGAATGCAGACTGGTTGGTTGAACGATGTACGAAAGATATCTAATCTTTCATTCTATACTACTTATGTAAATTATGGCAAAAATATACAATTTCCCAACAACAATTGTAAAAAATATTGTATGAACAGCGGTGGAAGCCCACGGTAATATGCCTTTGTCCTAACTTATAGAGTAACACGATACACAGGTCTCAGGAAAAAGAAAACCGGGTTTGCGACCATCCTTGAACTTACATCTCTTTGTATATTTTTATTTTGGTGTATAACAGCAAAGCAGCATAAAAATATTCAAACTTTTAGGATGCTCGTGACAACCGATCGCATAGCTGCCCAGGACGCAAAACTAGACGAGTGTCAGGTGGGCCTACTACGGGTAGCGGTTACTTTTACGTTGCGTTTGTACTTAAAATTGTGTCCTATGCTCCTTATTTAAAATGCGAGACGTAATAATGTTTGGATAGCACTGTAATATCATACATCTGGACCAGGAAAGGGCAGCACTACGCTAAATAACACCGTAAATAAGAGGCAAACTTGTAGGTAATAAGTATATTACAATGGATATTTGTCCAATGATGTCCGAATACTGAACATAAGTATCTTTTATGAAACAAAATGTTGACACTTGAATTGTTGTTTTAAATACTAGCGGTCGCCCGCGAATTCGTAAGTACGGAATTTAAAAAACATACAGACGAATTGAGTGCCTCCTTCTTTTGGGAAGTCGGTCAAAAACGGGTGGTCAATAAAATTTTGAGTATTTTGGCGTACCGATGTACGACGTAGTGGTGACCCGGCAGTACATATTAACCCTACGATTAGCAGATAACCTAGGAAAGACCCATGTACGTATCATACTCGGGTATTCCCTAGGTCTGGGTTACTGCAATACAAGGGTTAAATTAATTAATGTATTTAATCGATATAGCTATTCGGTTTAATTACTCTGCTAATAGCCAGTACATGGCCCTATGGAAGTCAATCATAAAAATGGTTCAGTTTGCGCTTTATTTCAAATACGTAATTATGTTAAACGTCTTAGATATAAGGAATAAAAGGATACACATCCTTATTTTTACAATTTAATTTTCATAAATTATCTTTTTAAATCCATACTAGGGTACACATTAATATTTTACCTCCCAGTAAAAATGTGACAAAGATTTTACAGCCTGTCGAAGAATATTTATGCAAATAGACAGTCTATAGTATTTATTGATAAAAATATAACAATATTTAAAAGGATTTTTCACAATTCTTGTCTTTGTAGCCAGTGTATCTACTAATATTTTGCACATTGTTTTGAGGTAAATGTTAAAGAAGATTTATATCATGTTAGGGTGCGTTTTTTTATAAAAATATTTAAAATAAACAAATAAAATTTTGAACACATTTGTAGTTAAATATTACGGCTTGTCTGTGACCAATTAATCTTAGGTTTTCCGCCCTTCCCCGCCGAGAGTCGGTCAATATATAGCTTGAAAGTTGCGAGGTCGCGATATTCGCTTGCATTCGTTCCGCGAACACACCGCTTGCGCCTTGCAGTTACAGTATAAAACATTTATAAAGGTAAACAACCATAGCTTTTAATGCAATTAATTATAACAATTTTAAAAAAATGTTTTAGATTATTTTACAATACTTTTTAATTTAATAATTTAGTTTATATGTAACAGTTTACTTCCGTTTTTACCATTCAATGTTATTACTGTCACTAGAACATTTCCTTGGGACATTTTATATTTCTAATCCATAACTAGCTTTGTTTTAAGATAATCTCAGAAATAACGTACATTTGTTAATTGTGAATAAATGCATTGATAAGAATTAATTGTCGGTTATGCAATTTTCCTGTTTATTTATTTTGTATGTAATACAGACGTGCAGTTTGATGAAAGTGTTTGTCGATTTTTTTGTTACATCATTCCGAATACGGTAACTTGTCACAGAACAGACTCGCTGAACTAAAATACAAAAAGAAACCATGACCCACTTTCGATGAAAAAAAAATTAATAATCAATCGTTAATTAAAATATAGATAATTGATTATTCTTTATGTTACAGATGACTTGGTTCACGTACGTTGCGGTGGCTATTGCTGTACTGGCCTACGCCGATGGCTACTCCGTGGGCGCTCCGGAGAGTGCCTGTAAAGACATGATCCCCAGACATCCCGTGCCCCCACAAAAGACGGCGCCCCCATACAAAATTACCACTAGCACTAAAGTAAGAGACTTTTTTTATAACGACGTTATTGCTATCTTACTAAAAATAACTATCTAGTAGTATACTCTGTAATGTTTTGCAAAAATTATTTGAAAAAAGATAACGGGATATATTTTTTTTTAATGTGAAAAAAAAACATTTTATGAAATATTCATCTGCCAATACGTTTTCTTTTACGTTTCACGATATCATTTAACACAAGAGTCTAATCTATTGTATTTAAAAATAATCATGAGTACAACCTAACAATAAAACAATTAAGTATTATTCTAAGAACAGTCGACACAAACTTAAACATTCGTAATAAGCGTGTATAGGAAGTAATTGTGTGATTAGGCGGTGAGGGCCGGCACTCCGATAGAGGTCACGATAGCTGGTAACAACGCGAAAGACACGATGAGGGGCATCCTGCTGCAGGCGCGTAAGGGAGACGACATCGTGGGCACCTTCACCCTCGACCCTAATGACTCCTTCGCGCAGCTTCTCAACTGTGGAGCCCCAGGAGTAAGTAACAACTACTTAATACATCCTTAAAATATGTTTGGTCTGCTAAAAAAGACTTAATCAATCGTTTCAAACATTAAATGGAACTTCATATACGAAAGCTAACAGTGATCAGTAGTTCATGAAGTATAAGTGTGTACCGCTTTTTCTAAAACATTGTTTCGATAATAGAAACCTACGTTAAAAAATGTACTTCATACATAAAACAATAACAGAAGGCTTCCACGATGGGCAGCGTTGTTTACCTTGTATTTTATTTTCATATTCATACCTTGGGAAGCTTTTGAAATTTGTTTTAATTTTTTTGACCATGACATACGTGTTTATTGGTTTGATTCAAACTATTAAAGAATATTTTTTTCAACATTGTTTTGGTAATTCAATACGATCCCTGGATCGGAAGAAATGTTATTAATTTTTCTTATTTTAAATAATATCTTCCGGTATTTATTTCCAGTTGTCAAAAAAGGCTTTACATTGTCCAATGTCATTGATACATGGCAAGCAAAAAAGTTACTTTCAAAAGTTCTGAGAACCAAGTACCTACTTAATGTGGCTAAATTAGGGGATTTGTTGTTACCGCGTGTTAAAAAATCTATTGTCGTAAGGCCTTCGCTGTGTCATTTGCTGTTTTTTTTTAAATCAAGCATAATCGTTTTTTCCGTACGTAAACAACAAAGGAGTTATCACTCTTTTGTTACCGCATATAAGTTACGCATTTAGTTACTGTTTATAAACAAAAAACGTACAGCTACTTCCTAATTTATAGTCCTTTTATAAGATCGGCTTTAGCCTTTTTTGAGCTTAAATTCATTTGTTATTTTTAAAAACGAAGTGAAAAAAATCTTTACTCAAAGGTATCTAACCTACAACATTTTAGTATTAAAACATGTATTTATGTGACTTTGTAATATGAATTAGGCATGTCTTAAATAGAGAGGTCAAACATCTGTCAAGGTTCTATAACGTTATGGTATCTATTTGACCCTAAAACAAAAAAATTGGAGGTCGTTCAATAAATTAATATACTTTAGACTGTTGAGAACTTTAATCAAGTAAAATTAAGTCAAATGTCTATTTTATTACGATGGAAAAACGATTATACCAAAGATGTAACCTAGAGCTTATCGTACTTACTGGTCGTAGCGGGACTGTACATAGCTGATTCTAGCCTGCGTAAGCATTTAACTTGATTTATTTCCTGTCATATCAGAGACTTTTAGTTGTTCGTTCTTAACCTAGATTTAGTATAATTATTTAGTGCTTTATAAACTATATAAAGATGGTCACGTAAATATCAAATGCCGTAGACAAGCAATGAATAATATTTTACATACTTGGCTATTCGTTTATAAACATTAGCCGGCTGGTAACTAAAATTCTATAACGGCAGCTATACAGTGAAAGGACCAAATACAATTGTGCCTATTTAGACTACTACTATACTATTTAGTATAGGTAACCAATAATTTAACATGATTCGATGAAATAAATACCTACTCTAGCCACAATGCACATAATAAAAAGCAAGTTTATGTTTATCTGTACAATACTAGTTTATAAAGATCAATTCATCCGCATAATTGACAAAATTGTATTTTTAATAAACTCATATAAAACTTATCCCACAGTTTTTACTCACGCAGCAATAAAACTAAAGTTTTCTGTAAACTTAAAACAAATCCATGATAATGAAAACATTTAAAATGACATAAATGGTTTGCGCAACCAACTGCCTACGTACTATCATAAATAATTGACGGGTCTTCGATGTAACCTCTCCGCGAAGCAAAGCCCAGCCTTGAGTGTTGCAACACACGCCGCTTTGCAAATCTCATATCTACCTAAATACCAAATACAGCTATTCTTTTCATACGAAGTATAGATAAAAACAATTTCGATACTTAGGTCAAAAAGCCACCGATTGCAGGTGTAGTGCTAAATCTGATCGTTCGGTCATTTTGTATTGACAATCTAATAAAAATACACCACAAATAACTGAATTTAATATATGGTAAGTATATAAATAATGTTTTTGCAACTTTAATACATACAAATAATGATCCTTAATCATAGTAGCTGTTAGATAAACCTATTACCACTAAGCCTTGACTCTAATGACAATATACAAAGTTAACTAAAAATTGATGTACGAGAATTTCTGATTTACCTGAAACGATATAACAACTTTACATGCATGATTGGTATTGTGGTCGGTCGTTTTAATTATACAGAAGCTTTTTTTGTCTTAAATGGACACGATAATAAAATTGCCAGTCTCTTTATTAAATGACATAACATATGAACGTGAGCTACTTTGTGTTTTTCTGAATTTTAATGCTGTTGTTACTACAGGTCAAGTAATCAGTAGGAGTAGGAATAGCAAGGATATCTACTATATGGTAATTCTTTCAACTGAGACCTTGTTGCACTAAGTCAGGCATGGCTATGGTTAACTACATGCCATACATGGGCTTTGTAATAGTTATATATTTCGTAATAAAACTCGCACAATGCGTTCAAATATTTTGTCAACCTTATCACATAGGTGTTGCATTTGTAAGGCCAAGTTGACCGTTAGGTGGCGCTGAGTTGCTCAATTCCTTACGAAACTATAACATTCTCCGCAGTTCAAGTTTTTTCAAACAATTGATTGTCGATGTTAGTAATAACGTAGGTATATAACGTAGGTAATACATCATAATTACTGCAAATATGTCTATAAAAGTGCACATTTAAAACAAATTTTAATCCAAAACTTTTTTTTATAACATAAACAACGTAAAGTCCTTGACGGTTTTATACGTAGATTAAATATTCTCTGTTTGTTATTCAGAACGCCATCACCCACAAGAAGCACGACGGTAATTTGGACAAACAGACAGCCACCTTCACGTGGACTCCATCCGAAGACTTGGACGGAGAAATTAAGTTCAGGTAAGGTTTTAAACCACAAATACAAATGTGATAATATTTTGATACACAGTGGTCAGATGAAGAAAACCAAAGGAATATATGAACTAGTTTTTTAGGCGGCCTTTTGCCTCCCCGACGTTCTCCCCCTAGCGTGGTGAATCCAAGGTGTTTGTTTTCTTTATTTTAAAATCAATTACATATAGCTAGCTTAGTAAAGATAGGTATGTTAGAAAGGAAGAGATATACTTGTCTAAATATTTGTGTGAATACCGTAGTAATCGTGTTTATCCTAATATTTACTTGTTTGTTTCAGGGCCACGATAGCGTACAATGGGGCTGTGTTCTGGGTGGGCGTGGAGTCCGCTCCTGTCACCATCACACACTAATGTTAACTAACTACTTAGATGTTAACTTACGTATAATTCGTATTTAAATGGTGATATCTCCTTGACTGTGAAATTTATTATTTTTTCTTAATTAAATTGTAAAAACATAAAATGCATTTTTATTCATCCGATAGAGATCTCGGATCTTTAATTTCCTTTGCCGAATCATTTATAAAAATATACTATACGTCTTGTTAAGGAAAAACAGAGGTAAAATATGTATAATTTTGCGACGTAATTTCAGAGTTAAAATTACATATTAAAATGTTTAAATATTCGCTCATTACGTGCATTAAATGTTAATAACATTATTATTAATAAAATAAGGAGTCATGAAATGAAACAACTGATTTCAATTTAATTATTTTTATTTTCAATGTAGCACCTAGTAAATTTGTTTCGAAGATCCTCTTACAAAAACTGCTCCAAAATTGATGGATAGTTTAGGAACCGACTTGCGACTACTTAAAAGAATTTATTTACTTTAATTAAGTATTGCGAAAAAAACTATTGTTTGTTTGAGCCTCGAGAAACTAAACCAAAATATTAAATCTATTTAAGCTGTTGCATACAAATATCTTATGAATTAAATAATTACATATATTAACCAATTTGTTAAATTAATTGACTAATTAAAATAAAGATAAATTTCACATGTAAAGTACATAGATATAATCTTGGTAATTTTGGAAATAACCAGAGACGGAATGACTTCGGAGATTTGCTTGGGTTTACATTGGCGTAAAATCGTCATATACAAAGTTTCTCCACACATTCTGATAGAAAAAAGTTTCTATATAAAAAAAATCTTGTATGATATTCATCAGTAGACATTTGGTAATAAAATGCTATTGTTTTATAAACCTAAATAATTCGGCAAGCATCATTAATTTATATAAAATAAACAAATATTGCAATAATAGTAATACTCTTGTATGAAATGTATTACAAAACTGTGGACAATATTTACTAATTTTTAGTGTAAATTTTACAAAACCTAATCTATCATGGCAGTACTATATGAATTAGATATATAACCTAGTTTCTATGGAAGTCGAAAATTGATATATTCCTAAGTATGAGCATTTATGACCGACATATAAAATGACAGATTACAATCTCATTAGGCGTATTATAAACAGTAAATTGTTTATTGCAAGAATCTGATGACAATAGTCTTTTATTGGTCTGCAACATATGCTATGTAAATGTATAGAAAAAACATGTTATTCCTACATCATACAATTCCTTTTATAGTCAAAAAAGATAGTGATAGAAGACAGAAATTATTAATTATGGTTTTCATGCTATGTTTTTATCAGAATTATTAATTATTATTAATTGGGCTCTTAGTGTTATGAAAGATATACATTTATTCTTTTTAAGCTTTACTCATCTTACTTTAATGGACATTAAGTCTATTTTCAAAGTTAAAAAGACAGATAACTCATACTTTAATAATTAAGTCCGTCGGCAATACAGTGTGTATAAACTGCAACATTACAAGGAATTGCTCAATTGATACAATTACCGTGTAATGTGACTCATTACTTCCAACTAACATTGAATCAAAGGACCAAGCTAATATTCAAAGAATTAATATCTGCTCATGAACATTAGGAAGACAAAGAAAATTTAAACGGTCTCCTCTCAATCAAATTCTCTCTCTCACTGTCAAATAACAAAATCTGATATTTCCATCACAAATTTTACAAGTAAGATTCTTATCAGACAATTAACATTTTGGAGGGACAAGCCGTTAATAAAATAAATCGAGACAAAATAAGATCCATCCAAACTTCCGAATATATACATGAGCACTGGAACGAATAACGATATATTTTACTTAAAAAGACAAACATCATGATGCAATGATAGCAGCTATAGTAGATGTGCTGATATTGCTATAAACAATGTCATATTACGAATATATTAATTCTGATAAAAACATGCACAAAGAATATTACTAATGGCATTATATGAATTTTGTGCAAGCATCTAGAATTGGCAAGGTGATAGCTAGGATATGTTTCAATTAACCATCTTAGTCTTAAAAATCATAAAAATATTGAATGTATGTTTAATCTACATTTTTAATAATTACAAAAAAAATTCGTCTGTAACTGTTTCAGTGTTTTTTCTGGCAAATTATTTTACTTAGTTTATTGGAGCAATATTTTTAAGTGACAGCATATAAAAGTGCTATTTAGTAAATATAAATAATACTGACTTTTATGAATACTAATTATAAATATATTTTGGCAAGGAAATAAACATAAAAAGCCATTTAACATTACATTATAATCCAAACTAAACTTAGAAATCATTTGGTTGGAAATAAATGCATTTCAATTCGATTTTTTAACATTAACATCACAGACACACCTGAATAAAATAAATATATAATAAATTATAAGTTCTGAAGTTATCATTGGCTTTGTATGAAGTAACTTTGTCGCTTAAGTTGCCTGTACAGGGAGATATATTTCCCCGCAGCTGAAGTTCTTGGAACAACATACTGTTTACAGAAAAGTTTCGGATCTTGAGCCTTTTCTGAAAGTTCACCACATTCCAGAGCTCTTAAGAATGCCAGCACAAATGTAAAACAATTATGTCTCTCTTCATTATATCTATGTGCTTCCCAAAGAGGACTGGAGCTTATCTGAAAAATATACATTGAAACTTGAGACTTACCAACTAATGAATTAAAAGCAATTACAACAGATTTTTCCTACAACAATTTTAAAAAGAAATTCACTTCACTTCATGTTTTATATTACTTATCTGTGCTAAAAAAACTTTAAACAGTAATTTAAAATTCATGTCTAGTATTGGTCAATAATTTATAAAATTACCCACCTTTAAGAGCACACTGTCCCATATTTCATTCCACAATTCGTCAAATTGTTCCAGCATCAGACACTGATCCCAGTGCGCGCTGTTGTCACAGTTACTCCATTTCTTTGTCACAGGGTCAACACCCCAAATGCCCTCCTCATTGAACTCAATGACACACCCTTGAGAGTTAGTGACCCCAATGTGCAAGTCTTGCGAGTTGTAATAGTCACTGAAATGTTTCAGTTTATCGTAAGCAATTATGACCAAAAGGAAATGACTCAACACACAAGTATCAACATAAATGCCTACTTTTAAGAAAGAAATCGATACTTACTTAAGAAAATCACCTTGAGTAGGCTTCATTACTATCGCCCTTGGATGTTGAGATGCTTTTACAAACGGATAAGGAACTCTGAAATGAAAATAGGGCGCATAGCAACACACTTTCTACGTCAATAATATTGTCTTTACTTAACGAAAAACGACTTACCGGAACGGTAAAAGCTTGTAGTCGTACCGATCAAGTTTTTGTTTGCAAACTGGGCATTGTTCAGGAATAATTGTACAAAAAACTTTGTGATCACAATGGTGGAAACAAAGGATACCCGGATCCATGTTAACACACAAAATAAAACAATATTATCAATTAAACACGTAAAAAATGATGGAGAAAATTAATCTAAGTTTATTCAGGTCCACTATAGCAATAAATATTTTAGGATTATGACTGAATAATCGACAATATACTGGAACTAACACTCGCTAACAATACTATTGTTCTACAATTCTACATTCTAATTGCACCGTCTTAACTCGTTTGGCAGGACTCTTCAAATAACGTTCATAATACAAACTAAAATGGAATTTTCACATAACATATTGATTTTATCAATGCGTACGTTACACTAATAATTTAGTTCCTCGTACTTTTTTAACCACTCTTTTGTTATTTGATGTACTTTGACTCAAATACTTCATTATGTTTGAGATATTCTAAAATTTCTCATATTTGACAAAAGAAGTTACTTTGTGAATTGCTTTCGAACGCACCTGTCAAGTTGCATTTGACATGACATTTGGCAACATATGATCAAGTTTAAATCGCGTTGATTGGTTACATTGAGGCAACTGTCTTGTGATTGGATGCCAAGAAACAATGAAATTATGACTGAAATGGCGGGAGAATTTGAAATTTACATATTCGGTAAAACGAAACGATGATTAAAATACCAACATAGCTATATGTATGTGTTATATTTTTAGGTATGTACAACTTTTTATCTACACATGAAAAATATTGAAATAAGTTGTATAATGCTTTATCAGAATTGTAGAATTTTAAATCCTTTATAAGTAAAAACCATTTTTTTACATCATCATATTCACAAGCAATAATTAAGTTCTCAATATTGCTTTCAAAGAGTTCAATGAATGCTCTGGACATTAGGATTTGGTCAATAAATTGTGTGTCGGTGTGTATTGTGTGTTTACGGGTTGCCATAGCAACGATTGAATTGATAAAAATCGAGGTAACCACACCTCGACCGTGAGACCTAGTTTATACTTGTGTCGAGTTTTGGACACATCGTGTGGCTTACCGTAGAGCCTTATTCACTATTTTTATAAAGTTAAATTGTTGGAATAATGAAAAGTATTAATTTTGAAATAGATTATTTCAAATTCGATTAGACTAAAGTGTAATTAGGTATATAAATAGACTAAGGAAGTAATGTCTTATTAAATAAGTCTTAGTTCAATTATGCCATAATGTTTTCGAAGAACGAATTAGAGTTTCGAGCATTGTTTTGGACACTAGCACTCATACCTGTGGTGTCAGCGGGCATAGCTTGCCTCAGCAACCCGTGTCTGCATGGCATTTGCATTGATGATCTCAACAGGTAATTATTTTTGTATGTAATAGTAACATAAATTTTTGAACAAAATACATTTAATAAAACAAAAGAAAATTAAAGACAAAAGGACTATGGAAAATAATATTTTTATTAAGTACCTACTTGTCACACGAAATATTTTAACAAATAATTGTATGAAAGGGGCAGGATTTCCCACAAAATACCATAAATTACAAGGGTTATGGCGCCCTATTCGCGTAAGTAGGTCGTCGTCTCAGCAATACACTTACGAGTAAAGCAACTTTAAATTGACTTAAACCTAAATCAAGTTATTTTGTAAAGAGTTTTTTTTTTATTAAATAATGAGATTTTTCTTTACCTGATCTTTATTTTCTAGTACGACTACGGCCAGTGTTTTGTAACTAATCTTAATTTATAAATGCCAAGTATTATATTGATTTAAAAAATTTTCGATAAAATTATGTCGCTGACAACCTTTACGTAAATCCAATATCCAGGTGGAGAGTATGTAAATAGAGTTCTTAGTAGGTTTTTAATGTTTAATAAATGGGAATTCTGAAATATATAATTTATTTAGTTAACTACATTTGTTTGTCTAATAGTGACAAACTACTTTAAGTGGATAATCTATATTTGAGGGGTGTTAACACGTATACAATTTAATACCTCGGTTTGTAACCAAGGAATCCGAGATAGTGCAAGCGATGTAACTTTAGAACAACTTTGGTGTAACTTAATATAGGATTATCCGGATATCAATACAATGGCTTACCTAGTGTTACCATCATTTAGAAAAGTCATATTTGAAATAATCTTTCACGTAATGTGGTGCATAAAATTAAAAATAATTTCAGCCTTAACAAAGTTTCTGATAGCAGTTGTACACAATATCGTTACTTATAGGTACAAAACGTTATAGAACTAGAAATGACCCCTATTTTTTTAATTCACTAATCATAATTCTGATAACGCATCGAAGTTATGTTCTAATGTCATGTTTCAGCACGTATATGTGCTACTGTATAGACGGGTACACTGGCGTCCACTGCCAGACTAACTGGGATGAGTGCTGGTCGGGTCCCTGCCAGCACGGAGGCACCTGTCTCGACGGCATCGCATCCTACAACTGCACATGTCCTGAAGGATTCATTGGTAACTATATAAAAAGCCATATCAGTCTACTTTTCTCCTGATACGGCGACCACTACTATTATTGTCCTTGTTTTCACTAAAGTCCACACTAGCTGTTTTCTGTCGACAAACTACTCTGGATATCGGGAGCTAAAACAATTCAATTGTGGTAAGAAACCCGTATCTTACAAACATACCACATCTTTCCAAAAAAATACCCATCTCAGTCGAAAGAACACTTAGTTTGAAATGTTCTATCCTTTTCCCCTAATCAAGGTGATAATTGTGAGACGAATTTCAACGAGTGTGAATCGAATCCGTGCCTGAACAATGGCACATGCATCGATATGACGAACGAGTATGTCTGCCACTGCGTGCCTGGCTTCTCCGGCGACCACTGCGAGGTGGACGCGGCGGTGTGCGACGGCGACGAGGTGCGTTGCCACAACGGCGGACAGTGTGTCGAAGGCCCTGGGTACAAGTTCTACTGTAAATGCTCACCAGGCGAGTACCATACACTAATGTCAATTTCCAGTTACTAATGCGGTCTAACCGTGCCGAGATTATGATATTTATAACTGCTTTTATGTACAGGCTGGGCGGGGAAGTTCTGTGAAGATCAAATAGACGAATGTGAATCCAATCCTTGTCAAAATGGAGGAATGTGTATTGATATCCACGCGGATTACATGTGTGCATGCGCTTATGGTAAGTAACGTTCATGGGATTATAGACTTTATGTTAATAAAATTGCCTTTAAAGTTTACTAAACTCTTTGATACTTTCAGGTTTCACAGGTAAAAGTTGCGAAGTTCAGATAGAGTTCTGTGATGAAAATTCTTGCAGTAACGATGCATTGTGTGTTGTCGAAGAAGGCGCCAGAGTATGTTATTGTGTTCCTGACTATCACGGTGAAAGGTGTGAACTGCAGTACGACGAATGTCTACTGGGACCAAGGTAACTATCATTTATTGTACCAACAAAGTTACTGCGATTCTTCTATATGAGGAGTAGTTTTAATTTGTCTTTAATTAACTTTCAGATGTATGAACGGTGGCACTTGTATAGATGGAGTTGATAATTTTACCTGTTCTTGTCCACCGAATCTTACTGGAACATTATGCGAATGCTTGATTATAAGTGACGATCATATTGATTGTGAATACGTTAGTCCTATACCATTATACAACACTACCACAACGTTGCTTACTACAATTGCTGAGAAAACGACAGAAATTGTTTCAACAATTCCATCGATAACTTACAACAATACATCGTCTTATGATTTGACATCTCAAAGTGAACCTTGGACTACATCAGCTATGGTCGATTTTTCATCAACCACAGAAATCACATCGCATACAGTAGGTGAAAAAACAAACAAACAAGAAACTACAACCATATCGTATTCAAGTACATCTGAAATTGAAGAAACAACAACGCCTAGTACAACTGTTTTTTTTACATTAGAACCACAAACACAAAAAACTATCAGTTCTGAAGATTCTAAAACGGAAAGTACGTGTAAAGAGACATGCGATAAAGCAACTGAACTAACTACTATGACAACGTCAAGTGAATTGGAAACGACGTTGTTAAACAATCAAACAACATCAGTACCGGTTACTCACCCTACAAAAGTAACAATTGAATCCCAAAATCAAACAACTGAAGTAACTACCGCAATTTCTTCCAAATCAACTATCGAAGATGTAACAACTCCAACAACAGTTCCGGACCACAAACTAGATACAACAGAAAAAATGTTCACAGACATCCCTACAGAATATTCATTAACGGATGCCTCTCCGACGTATACAAGTGAATCTGTTGAAACTACAACATTATTTGATAAAACAACTCACGTCTACACAACTGTACAGTCGGATTGCACCGACGCCGTCTGCAACAACCGCGGCAGCTGCGCCAACACTATACACGGTATTAGAGTAAGTAAGGATTTACACAGCTTTTATAAAACTTCTGGTGTAATAATTTCTGATTGTAAAACAATTCTCAATCGATTTATGTTATTTCAAGTGTCATTGCTTATTCAACTATGGAGGAAGATTCTGTGAAGTGAAATTAAGTATAACAACTGCGGCTTTCGGAGGGAATTCATACATAGTACATCGTTTAAGCAACACCACATCGATCAGTATTGAATTTAGTGCAAAAACATTAATCACCGATGGGCACGTAATGCACGTAGATATAGCTAGAGGAGCATATATGGAATTATTTTTAAATTCAGGATTATTAAAGTTTAAATTTTCTTGTGGGTACCAAACAATGCTATTAAGTGAACTGAAAACTTACGTCAACAAAGGGTATCCAATGAAAATAGAAACAAGGTAAAATAAAACAAATATGAGTTATAGTTTTTTTTTTTAAATTAACTTTTAAAATTAAACGTCTTCTAATTTCTTTGTTTACAGATTAGATTTATATTTAAATCAGCAACAATGTAATGCAACTCTGCATTTAAATGATACAGTCGCGATGAGCGGCGGACAGATAGCTAACATAAGTACAGTCGATCCTAATATCATGCTGTATTTCGGTAATATGCCTGACAGTAATTATACCGACAACAAACCTTTTATTGGATGCATTAAAGATTTGAAGGTAAATGTAAAATTTGATTATAATAAGATATATGCAATGCATTTTTGTACATGATTGTTTAGAAAATAAAAATGAATTTAAATTCAAAGAAATCAGACACATGTCTGATTAATGTTGTTTTGGATGAGAAACGTAATTTATAAACATAGGCAAGATATGCATTCTTAAAAGTGGCTTGGACTGTTGACTAATGTACACATTATCTGTTTTATAAAGATAAATAACAAGAGTCGGGAAATATTCGGCGAAGCATTTAATGCTGGCGAAGTAACAGAATGTTCATCTCTGTCCTGCTTGTCTGGGCCTTGTCTCAATGGCGGGACTTGCAATGACAGCGGTGAGGGCTACACCTGCTCGTGTACTAATGGGTAAGACTGCTATGTTACAATTTTATTTAATTCTCAATTAATGTAACTAACTACTTGTAATTTGTCGGTAGGTGGATGGGCGAGAACTGCAAGCAGTCGATCTGTGAACACAACCCATGTGAATCAGGCGGCAGCTGCGTCAGGTATCCCGGGAGCGGTTTCCTCTGCCTCTGTCCCTATGGAAAACACGGCATCTTCTGTGAATATAGTAAGATAACTCTTCACCAAAGTAAAATTGTATCATAGTCTTTCGCTGATGTCAAATAGAGTCTGAATAAACACATCTTTTTTCCCTTTTAATTATTTAATTCGGTATTTTGTTCAATTATATATCCTTGGGTCCTTTACTGGGTTGATTCCCTGTATTAATGACGTCCCTTATTTTACTTTTAACATAGTAAGTACGAGATACTTTACATATTCTCCGCATTGTGATGGTGGGATTAATGCATATTTATTCTTTGTTCGTCAGATGTTGAGATAACTCGGCCGTCCCTGGCGCCGATAGCGAGCGGCGTGTCGGCGTACCTGGTGTACCCGCTGTCGGCGGCGGCGCTGAGCTCCGAGCGCTTCGAGCTGCGGCTTCGCTTCCACACTGCGGACATGGACCAGATCGCGTTGCTCGCCTTCGTCGGCCAGAGCGGCCGCCACGGCCCGCGCTCGCACCACCTCGCACTCACCTTCGTCAAGGGCTATCTCATGCTCACCTGGAATATGGGCAGCGGTAACAAACATTAAGAATCGTTTCAAAGCTATTCGTTTTAAGAATAGATAGAACTATCTCGACTAGCAGGTAGATTGTCTGGCATCGTTCTGTCAGGTCCTCGTCGCGTGTTTACGTCGCGCGCGGTGGGCGTGCGGCGCGGCGGGCACGCGGTGCGCGTGTGGCGGCGCGGGCGCAGCGCCGGCCTCAGCGTGGACGGCCGCCACAACGTCTCCGGCAACGCGCCCGCCCCGCCGCAGCACGACAAGATGACCCTGCTGCCCTATTTGTACATAGGTAAGACCGACACTAAGGGTACAGACGCCTCCTAAAGAAAACCTAGCCTGAAAGTGTTTGATTTCCTTTTTATGATGCTCAGGTGGTCATCCGTCATTGAATTTCGCGGAGTTGCCACACGACCTGCCGCTGCACGGCGGCTGGCGCGGCTGCGTGTGGGACGTGGGCGGGCAGGCGGCGGGCGGGCGCGCGGCGGCGGGCCGCGGCGTGGGCCAGTGCGGCGTGGCGCAGTGCACCGCCAGCTCCTGCAATGCGCCGCGGGGACTCTGCATACACTCACCTGCTACTTATGGGTGGGTTAGAAATTGGAGGAAGGACCTAATAAAAGTTTTGTTGACTTTGTTGCAATAAGCCAATGTGATACAAAGAAATCTGTTTTTAAAGCTACGTATAACCTTCATACATGCAGATGCATCTGTAACGAGGGTTGGTTCGGGCCGACGTGCGCTGGCCGGCAGCCGGCGTGCGGGCCGCGCTCGCGCTGCCGCGGCCGCTGCGTGCTGGGCGGCGACGGGCTGGCGCACTGCGACTGCCCCTACGGCAAGACCGGTGACAACTGCGAACAAGGTCTATATACTTTTACATTCTTACTTACCAGGTCGGTTGATATGATTTTCCGTTAACGTTCATCATCTGAGTACATGATACTTTGTATTGATTGTTTCTTTTATTTTCAGATATGATTCCAATAGATGTAATGCTAAGCGGTGTGAGATCGTACCTGCGACTGGAGCCGCGGTCGCTGTCCAGCGTCAGTTTGTCTCTGGAAGCGGAGATCAGGCCGGACAAAGAGCGTGGCCTGCTCATACTTGTACAAACGCCTCACTTCTACACAACGCTGTCATTGCAAGGTGGTTTACTGGAGTACCGGTGGACGGGTGAGATAAAAAAATACGGTCCATTTGCTTAGAAATACAGATTTGTATGAGCGTTTTCAAGAAATGTCCATGACTCATCCCCTCGAGTGGCAAATTTCGGGACGAAGATTATCTTTTTACTTTAGATCTTGCAATTCATTGGTTTTATTTATTGTTTTTGTATGTGTTTGTTGCAGACCGGCTGTCCGGTGTGACGTCGCTGGTGCGCAGCGGCGCGGTGTGCGCGCTGCGGCGCTGGCAGCGCGTGCGCGCGGGCCGCTACGCCGCGCGCCTCTACGTGTGGCTGGACGGCGCGCTCGCCACAGAGCCCATGCTGGCGCACGCCTACCCGCACACCGCCAGCGACGCTGACATCTTTATAGGTAACGCTCTCATTTTAAATGTAAACCTAATAAAAAGCCCTTCAAGTCTAACTTTGACTCAATTGTGCAAGTCCGAATAACAGTTTGGGAATGACCCAATAACGCAGGTGGTGCGCAAGATTTATCAACGGTGCCGTTCGACGCGATGTCCGGACCTCCGGAGTCGTATTCGGGCTGCATACGAAATCTGCACGTTAACAATGTTCTCCTGCCGCTCGACCAGCAAAACATACGAGGTGGGTCTATCAGGAACTCTCACAACGTTCAATAAAAATGTTTTAGTTACATGTTTTCATTTCAGTCGCCGGTTTCCCAAATTTTTATATAATCGGAATGATTGGTAGTCGACGTAAAGTTTACCCTCTTCAGATGGTCGCAACGTGGGTGCGTGCGGCGGCGCGGCGTGCGCGGGCGGGCGCTGCCGGCGCGCGGCGTGCGAGCCTGCGCGGTGCCGCGCGCCGCACGGCCGCTGCCGCCGCCATCGCTGCGTGTGCGCCGCGGGCCGCGCCGGGGAACACTGCCAGACACGTACCTTACATTATTTTCAGTATTCAATTTTTTTTATTCGTAATGTTATAGATATTTTTACTGAAGTGTTCTTATGCAGAGATTAATATAACGATCCCGCAATTCGACGGCGATTCGTTGCTGCGGGTGCAGCCGCGGCAGGCGCGGGCGCGCGAGCAGCGCCTGGCGCCCGCCGCTGCGCGCCTCGCACTCAACTTCACCACCGCGGAGCCCGGCGGACTGCTGCTGTGGATCGATATGGTAAATATAACGGTACTTACTAAGATAAGGTAATAAGTTATTTACGTACAAATAGCAATAACTAGTGTTAGCGAGAACTGATGTAAGAAGTAATTATTATTTACCAATTATTTTGTTACCAGGGTATTGACTATCTCGGGATCGCTATGGAAAATGGATACATAAAGTTGGTGTGGTCTATACATTGCTACGTCACTGAGGTGGTGCGACAAGATGTTAAATCTCTTCCGATTCGACCACGGATGCTTTCGAAAATTTTGCCAAGCGTTGGCTTTTTAGCTGATGGGGAGTGGCACAGGATTGTATTGGAGTTTGGAGAGAAAAATATTACATTGACCGTCGATAAACGATTAGCTTTCATAGAGGAGTCATGTGAAAGAGACTTGAACAACAACGTGGACTTGTATATAGGTAAGCATAACTTTTACCGGTTAAGGACAGCGCCCTGGGCGAGATATCTACTGCACTCCCATTTCTACCATGTCGTAGATCGCACGTATACAATGTACTACTCAAATGTTTTCCGTACGCAGGTGGAGTAAACGAAGAGGATAATCCAGCCGTGAAAAAGATATTTCCACAAAACTTCAAGGGCTGCATCGATCAGATATCAACCCGTGATGATTCCTTCATCACCGACTACTCAGAGTTTTACAGTGAAAATGTTAACTCGTGCCAACTTTTCCCTATTACCTAATTTTATACATATCACGGCATATCGGTATTTGCAAGATACAATTAATAAATTCTTTACAATTCGGCTAGGGAAATTACGAACAGGCGAGAGTCACGATTTGTCGGTAACATACTAAATATTCATACCTGTGAGTCCACTTTTGTGTGCTCGTAGGAATATTCCATATGCCAAGAAAATATCTCAAACTGTACAACCGAATGGTCTTACCCTTTTATCAACATTTCAATCCAATGTTAGAAATGAAGAATGGATAATGTTTATGCCCCACTTAAAACAGAGTTATTTCACGTTGTTAACGACTATTTTTAATCTCATTTGTGCATAGATTTTATCCTGTATTTAAAAAATTATAAAAATTATAATCAGCTCCTTTCTCTTTTTAGTGGGTTCATTTTTGATTTTGAAATTCTCAGTCAAGTGACCGATCTTCATTCTCTTTTTATTAGTGTTTACATAACAGTAGCAAATATTGTTAATAAGTAGAAAATAATTGATTTGTATAATTAGTATTAAGAGGCAACACTCATGGTACAAACGTTTTCTAGTCAAGTTTTAGTATCACTACTAAGAAATTTTATATTAAGCGAACTATTAAAGTTTTAGATTAAACGTTGTGGGTTTTTAGAAAAAATAAAATAAAAATTCATCATACACAAAATATAGTTTTATTGATATATTCATGTTTAATAAATTGTATACATAACATCATCAAATATTATATTATAAACATATACATTTCGTTATACGTTACTAATTCAAACACAAATACAATATGAGATGTTATCCCCGTGCTCTACATCTGATTTACGTTGACACGAAGTGCGGGCGCGGCGACCGGACACAAAGCTCAGCTCGACCTCCTCCTGCCCGTCATCTGTATGTACATCCTCCCCGATACATACAAAAGCGACACGAACGCACATTAAGTCGTACAGTTTACGTTAGGCCTATTTACAGTGGAATAAAGTTGGAATGCTTGACTGCAGCGCGATACAGCTTGCTATTGCGACATTGTACAACACGATAGACTTAGGAACATAGAGTCCTTTACTGTTTACAACACGACATTCAACATCGATACAAATTCTAAATAATAAATATTACAATAAGCCGTATAAATAAATAAATCGTTCATTGCACATCGTTCATTTTAAACAATTTAAGCGACGGCTCCGCCATTCGCCGTCGGCTGCGATGTCAGGCACGAAGTGAATCTCTACGGAACGTTACATTTTACATCAAATATATCGATAAGCAAGAACGTAGGAATGTTTCTAATAACATTAATAAACATAAATATAGAAAATAGGACAAGCGGATCACAGAAGTAAATATTATATATTTACGAAGTAATTAAGCCTAGAAGTGGTGCGCTGCGACGCGCGTCCAGGACGCGGCGCGCGCGCGGCGCCGCCGCGGACATCGAATGCGATAAGGCCTATGTGTAGTAACAATATCGTTATATCGTTATATATCATATACTATAATTGTTGACACTGACACATCCTCATAAAACTCTTTAAAATATTAAGAACATCGAAATCTAAATTGTATATCCCATATGCATTACGTCCTAAACGCCCTCAAGCAAATGAATATATGACATTTCGCTTATCTACCTTGAAATTATTTAATTTAAAATTATATTTAAATCGAACTCATTTAACAATTCTTATATAAATCTATAAAATAACAAATACGAGAATGGGATGCGACCGCGGCCGGGGCCGGGGCCGGGGCCGGGCGGTGCTGCCGGCTCGGCGGCTGCACTCTATGCCGGGTGGTAACAATCTCATTAAATTCATAATCTCTACATTTAATAAACAAATTACACTACATTACATAATTTCATTAATAAAAGGTCATGTCCTATTGATTAAAAAAGCTATAATCGATCATACGTTGAACCGTTACGTCATTACAAATTAACATCGGAATATAAATGATCGGGTCAGTAGACAGTAGTGGCGCGAGCGCTGCCTCTCTACGACAGGCGATGCCGACACGGTGTAAAGCATTAAAAACGGAAAGTAAAAACAGAAAGCATATATTTTTGTAAAATCAGTCTCATTCGCATAAGGAAGTGATCACAGCACACACACTGGAAACTCGTTGCGGAGCGAGGGGCCACGACCCTCTCAACAGAACACTAATAATAGAGCACCATGGTCGCTAACTCGCTACACTTAATAAACGTGATAAAAACATGCAACAGACTAATTGAAAATTTCATTATAAAAATATCAAATGTATGAGAGACATACGGAGCCAAGGATTGAGATTGGAAGTACACGTATTATTAAAAATATAAATACATTTAGTCGGATACGAAGCACATCACAATTCCCATCGGATATAATATATTGCAAAACGAAACAATTCATAGAATAGACTAGATATATAGAGTAATTACAACTGGAGACGGTAAATGTAACATAACTCATAAAATATAATCGAGTTCGCGTTTACGCATCAATGGCTTTAGAAGTGTGAAGCGGAGATCTCACACAATACATATCTTTATTCAAAATTAATTTACATGAAATAAGCAAGACAGCATTACTTCGTGCCATTTACCCCATCTCTGATGCAATTGACTACTTATTATATACAATATAAATAACATTTAAGGTACTTCACAATATGGTGCAAAACGGAAGAATAATTTGTACAAAATAAAATTATTAGCTGTCAACATTGAAAAATGAATTAATAGCAATAAAATTCTGTTCCCATCCATACATATAGAAATACAATTGAGGATACATTGTCAATATTTAGATTTATTAACTAATTAAATATAAAATTATAACGCGCCTCTACGCAAACATCGAGCGCGCGGAAACGTAAATAGACAAAATTCGTAATATGAAAAAACATTCATCTCATCATCATCATAAACTCGTGAAGGGTGTCGCTGGCCGCGGCCGCCGCCGACATGCGATTGCGCTTTATACATCTGACTGATGTTAGATTGGGTCGTAAGAGTTCCAATCTTACATTTCATTAAAATATTCCATTTCATCTTTGATAGATCCACAAAAAGTCATGTAACTAAGAACCGTGTAAATTAAAAAGAATTTTGCTGAAATCGCATGTCGCCGGCGACCGCGCGGCGCGTTATCCTAATTTGGAGCTCGATAGGGTGTCGAGAGCGTGCGCGGAGCGAGCCGCGCGGTGTTGGCGTCAGATGCGGGCCAGAGCCCTGGGGGGCGCCCTCGCCAACGCCCGTCA
>NW_013525102.1:4745446-4754679 GCF_000836215.1 Papilio polytes
CGTCTGCTCGCCCGCGCGGATCTGCAGGCACACCGAGTACTCGCAGCCCGGCCTCAAGTCCCGCACCCTGGAACGAACGACTTGTCATACTCATGAAAAAAAAAGAGGTAAACAAATGTATTGGTGGAGGACCCTAAAGATGAATTTACAGCACTTTTATTTAATTGCTAAAAACGCTACGTTACTTATTCAAGTACGGATGGAAAAGTCGTATAATAATATTAATACAAAAAGTGTCACAATTGACTGGAGGAGCCAACCAAAGAGTCTTTAATAAATTTAAACAAGACAATATTTAATGCAACACAAACCGGCATGACAATGATGGGCCACTGTAGATGGCTTTGTATCGACCTCTGTCGCCCAGAAGGAGTTCGTAGGTCAATTCGACGTTAGGCAAGGAGACCCCTTCGGGCAGCGGCGAGTTCCATTGCACCAGAGCACTCGTAGGCGTTATGTCGCTGACCTAAAATTGAAAGTTAAATTTCTATAAAAAATACTATTGATAATATTTGCAAGCTCTAGAAAACATGAATATTAAATAATAATTATTAATTAACAAAAATAACATTTACGCTGTTAGATAGAAACCTTTCTACATGAAATGTACTAATAATTTTAAAAAGTTTTAGTGTCACAACTTTCAATCGCTGACAAATCACCTGTGGAGTCCGTGTAGCAGACAGGAGGTCGAGAAATGCTTGCGTGTCGTTGTCATCGTCCCCCTGCACGGAGGCGCCGGCGGAGGAGCCTTCGCCCTCGGACCAGGCGCCGGAGGAGGCGCCTCCACTGCCCCCGCCTCCGCTGCCTCCGCTGCTTCCGCCTCCGCCCCCGCGGCCGTTCAGCTCCTTACGCGGTGACAGCGACGGAGTACTGGCTCCCGAGTTGATTTCTGACGAGTATAAGATAATTCTCTCCGATAATAAGATAATCTCCTGAGTATAAGATAATTTTTAACTACCAAAATAAAAAATGATATACCTGTACCATCTTGGATATATGTAAGAATCAACAATATCAAATTAATATAAAGTTACTCACCAACACCATTATTCCTATTGGTCTGTTTCCGCTCTAGCTTCTGTTTGAGTTTGGAATACTGTCGCTGTGTGCGCTCGTCCTTCTGGTAGACAGGCGGCGGCGGCGGCGGCGAGTGCTGCATGTGATGCGCCGGCACGTGGTGGAAGTGCGTCGGGTACCCCGCGCCGTAGTAGTGCTGCGGCCCTCCGGCACCATTCGTAGGACCCTGCACACACAATATCATGTACACTGTACACACTAAATGTCTCAAATTACATATTGTTATTATCACAACGCATCAACAGATTTACAAGATTCATCAACGACTTTGTTATGAAAAATTATACTTAACAAAAAAAAATGCAATCTATCTACATTCTGTCAATAGCCGTAATAAAATGTATAAAACAATGTTATATTCCAACTAACCTTTTCAGACGCATTACTGGATGAATTATTGCCAGATGGATCGGAATGGATCATATCGTCGAGTGTTTACCGCACCGTATCCGACAACGAGCGAAGCGGCGGCAGCGAGCGAACGTCGACGCCACGCAGCCACGTAACGACAACTCATTCGCCACCGATAACATACTCACCGGCTATCAAATAACCGATTTAACGTCGCCGCGATCCGCGATCGAACACACAATACGAGCTAGCAAAATACGTGGCGTAGCGCTCGCCTTCACTTCGTATTGATTCAATCCGCTGGATAATTCCGAGCAAAAATAATGTTTACAAGCGAAACAATCGATAAATCAACGGAAATTGTTTGCACAGCCGCCCAATACACTTGATTACACAAACTCGTCGAATATTATGTGCGTTGTTGTTACATTTTAGATATATCAAATATATTCTGTGACGCAGTTTTATTATCAAAATCGATTTAGATTTCGAACAAATACACGCGCAAACCTAACCTCCAATAATCTAATGTTTTGGATGTTTTGATAAACAAAACCAAAACAATGCCACGCACGCCCACTATACATGCTATAGGTAAAACGATAAAACGTCAATGGCGCGACCGTACTAATGCCATATCGTGTATGTGTATGCAATGCGACTTTGCATTGATATTAAAAACAAGCATTATTATGTTTATGTTATAGATTGTAACAGTATAATATAAGACCGTGTATCGTAGCGTTCACGAATATTAAAACAATAATACAACAATAGCAAGTTAGCAGAGTAAAAAGAGCAGATAGCACTCGTACTGTAAGGTAGTTCAAATCCTGTATCACCAACTCACTATACGTCCCCGCTGAGGGCCTCGGAGTCTACCGTAAGTTGGGCTAAGCCAGGGGTGGCGAACAATAATATTTTGGGCACTTCGAAAGTCACAAAAAACACTACGAAATTATTATGAAGTATGTGCACTATGGAATTGACGTAATAATCGCACTAAAAATTATTCAATGGCATGTCTAAGACTTCATTAATCATTTCTTTCAAAACCTGGCACTTTGATGCATGAATGTTCACCACCCCTGGTTTATGCCATAGTCAACCATTCTGACCTAGTGTGGGTTTGTTAACTTCGCAAATATCTTTATTTTCTTCGACGATATGTGCAGGTTGCAATACCTTTTCTTTCTCCGTAAAAAACGTCCGATCATAATGAACACTTAAACAGGCTATTCCATTCTTCCATAAGAAGTCGATCTTACAATAGTTTAGAGTCAAATATTACAACAACTTACATAATGATGAGGTGGCTGATGGTGTGGAGGCTGGTGGAGCGGCTGCTGGTGGTGCTGCGGCTGGTGGTGGGGGTGCTGCGCGTGGTGCGCGTGCGCCGCGTGCTGCGCGTGCGGATGCACCAGGTAATGCCGGAGCCCCTCGTCCAGCACCGGCGGCATCATCGCTGGCATCATAGTCGCCGACGTCACCACCGGCATGCCGCCTGTTAAACAAAACACTCTATTATAAATGCATTTTACGATAAAGCATGTTTTATACTGTCTCGTAATTAATAACAATATAAAATCAATGAGTAACTATCATACGTCAGATAATTTCACTTCCGTGTCCATGTTTCTGTCAGGGTACAAATAATAGTATTCGATTCAACTACAGCATGACGCAAATTAAATTAATATAAAAATATGTAAAATGAAAAATGTTTAAATATTAAGAACTTTGTGTTTCAGAAAGCTTATTTTTATGAACAAATATGTTTTCGCTCATGATGTTTTTGACATTTGTATTTCAGATACCAACAGATTCAAAATACAGATTCTTACAGAATATGTCTCTTTCTTTAAAGAGAAAATAACACTTAAAAATTGAATGAGAAAGCTTTAGTTGAAATACAGTTTAAAACATCAAAGGTTTTTGGGAAGTGCGCGATATGATTTAATTTATAAGCCACGAACAGAAAGAAAGAAGGTTTGCCGATTACTAAGAGAACGAGTTCCCTCAAACCAACCGCGCTCTAAACACAGACATTATGAGTCCATCGGCAAAGCTTCCGAGAACGAGTTATATTATATTGTTAATTAAGCGTAAGAAATCTTGGTTCCGCTTCGGCTACATTTCCTTTCATGGTGGCCCAAGTATTAGTAAGAATATCTCCAAGTCATTAGATTTTATCTTATCATTAAAATAAAATACATGCAATGTAAACAATCACTTAATCATAATTATGTTATTATGATAAGCAATAAGATTAGCATATTTTAAGTCAGGATTGAAATAATGTTTGCTTCACAGCAAAAAAGTGACGATTTAAATTATTCTACAGTTAATGATAATTGCAACAAAAAGACCTTTTTTTCATTGAATAGCTTTAAGTACTCAATTAGCGTTTGATGATTGTAAACTAATTTGTTCAAAAGGCAACAATAAAAAATAACAAACCGATTTTTTATTGATTTTAAAAGCCATTACATTCTATGATTCAATTAAATTAATGTAATAGCAAACTTTTATAATAGAAAGAAAATCAATTAAGATTTGTGTTTTTTATCTCCTATATTTTTTTTTTTATAATTGTTGTGCCAGATTTATAATGCCAATGCATTTGGGTCTCATTATTATGGAAGTCAAGGGACGGGACGAGGCGCACTCGATGACGTCACGGGTGGCTGACGGCCGGCGGCGTTCCGCGTGCTGACTCCGACGTTATGAATGAACTTGTTGCGACATTTCACAGGAAAATCAGTAGTAATTCGTTATCCTAGATCCACTTATATTTTTAACAACTCAACGACCGTTTTTCTGCTACTTCATAACAGAGGTTTTCAGTACTATTTCATTTATAAGATCCCCTAAGGTGATGTCATCTTCGATTAGATTATCACTGGTGATATAACTTTATATTTTTTATTTTATCTAACCAAATCATCATTAATTAAATTTAATTTTTATCTATTGTAAACGATTTTTTCTTCTCGCGACATTAACAATAAAATTTTCATTGATTTCGATTCAATAAATAACATTGTATAAACCTCATTTTGTAAGTTGATGCTTTAAACGCTTTGAAGTACTGCAATTTCATTAACATGTATCGCGTTGTAGCCATCTCGTGAGTTGTGAAACGTAATTGAAATAATAACCCTTTTACTTGGACGAAACAAAGAGGACCAAGGTTGCGTCTACATGCCGCGCGGGTTGCTCAAGCCGGCAACTGCAGCCGCTCATCACTCAACTTTCGAGCATTCCAATGCATCTACACGACCTCGATCTTATCCATTGTAAACTTGTTGCTGCGACTTTGTCTCGATATATTTGCTTGTATACGTATATACGTTGATATTTACATCCTTTCCATTGTTAACGTAATCGGATTGACCGATTTTGAAGTGTGAAGGATTATTCCCCGACACTTCCTGCTGTCTTCACTCTTGTGCATTGTTACAGACTTCTCGCATTTTTAGAAAGCAGTAAGTAACAATTCAAACTCCTACAATACTCTTAGGTGTATTCTAGTAGATCTCGCGCTGTTCCTAATACATTTAATCTGTATTCCAAAACATGCAAATGTTAAAAATAACTATCTTTAACACTCCTGTGCTAGTTAAATACGACACCAATAAGTTCTTTAAATTATAATTCTTGTTACATTTTATTATGTTTATCGTAAGGAATTACCATTAACACAAACAGTAGCGTACCTTTTTATGCTCGATATGAATTATCATAATCTCGACTTTAAAAGTTGTTAAACGATTCTTTATATGCGTAGCATTTAAAACAACTAATAAAGGTTTCGAGAGGAATGCAATAACAAGATAACAGCGGCAACGCGTTGAAAATTTACATTTTTATAAAAAAAAAAATGTATAACTTAGTAATTATAATGCATCTTACAAAACTTTTAATTGCGTTTTTGTTTTGTTATTTCCGTTGTTATATTATGTTAGATAATATGGTAAATGTTAAATATGTGTTTTTCTCTCTTTGTGGAATACTGGCAACTTTATTAGAAAAAGGTGTGGGTGCACCTTCCTCTTACAATATTGCGTGATTCGCGACAAACATTACTCACGCAAAAAGCCGCCTCAATAGCAGCAGCGTAGTTATTAATATCAAAGTTTATACGAGAAAGTTATGAAATAGACACATCGGTAGCGAAGATCTAAGCATCCTTAGTTTCTTCATTCAACCGCAGATTAACTTGGATTCATTTATAGTGATTATAAGGGATGTAAACGAAAACATTTCTATTAAGAAGGATAATTAAAGAAACACATTTTAGATCATGCAATAATCATGATTCCCGTATGTTGATGATACTTTTAATACGAAGCTCATGTCAATGACATGGAGTCATCTGTACAAAAAGAGAAAGGACATAGAACAGAAGAGAATATTTACCGTATTCAGTATGCACGGCGCACATATGCGCGTGCTGCGGATGCTGCGGGTGCGGGCACATCTCCGGTGGCACATAGTACTCGGGCGGGTAGTAGTCGCCGTAGTAGCCCTCCGGCGGCCCGCCGCCCGCGCCCGCCCCGCCGCCCTCCGCCACGCCCACGCCAACCATGGCCGCTAGAGCATCGCCCGCACGCGCACCATCCGTGCCGCCCACGAGCGCCCACCACAACCCTCAGTCTGGAAATACAAAAATACATCGTTAGATTAAGCACAAGCAGTCTCAACACATACTGAAATATCAGTCATAGTATGCAAGATACTTTAACTATTCGAAAACAACGCAACATGGATCACATATACAAGCTAGATACACCAAAAAATAAGTTCTATTAAAAAAATTAACCCTCCATTTAAAGACACGCTTACTAATTTAAATATTTTTAATATCCAGCGCTTAAATCAAACAAAAGTTAAATATGCAAGAAAACATTTAAAGAACTGTAGCAGTATCGACAAACGAAGATTTAATTCTGGTACACGCAACTAGATGAGACAATAATGAATCTGGTATGTTTTAAATTGAGAGCCGGCGGTTACACAAGCGTCTATCAAGAAGATATCGGAGAGGAGGGGCTGTGCGCATCGTGACCGTATTTGCCTTTTAAATGTGCTGCTGCGCCGGCGCCGCACGAACTCAGTGCCCTCTATGAGCAATCGGTGTCACTGTCGACTTCGAATCAGGGCTACCACTGACGTTTATGTGATGATGAGAAAACCTCATCAACAAGCCTACCAAATATTCAACTTTAAAACTAAACTAAAATAAAATAATCCATCACAATTCTTGTGAAATGACAACCTTGGCCACCTCAATAAACGAAAACTACAAATATGGTTTCAGTTATTTTATGTTAAGGTTTATCTAAGAATGTAGCGAATATATTGTTGATATATTAATAAACTGTTATGGGTTAACGTTGGATCAACGTGCGTGTTTAGAAGTTGCGAAACTGCAACTAAAATAATACATGTACTCACCACGAAAACTAAAATAAATGTAATAATATTTACATAATTTATGGGCGTGTGGAAATAGTTTAAACAGTAATGTATGAGGAGTTAAAATCTGGTTTAAACATAAAAGCTCAAAGTCCGTTACTATGATCATACATTCAGCTTAGGACCTGAAAGCGTAAAGTGTGTAAAGGTATTACTATACCTGGGTTTTCAACCCCAATAAGAGACATCCAGCAATCTACTTCTGTGTAGTTAAAGGCTTTATTATTGTACAGCCAATCCTAGTGGACAGTCGACTGGTAGTTATTACAGTAGCTTGATATTAGAGGTAGCAAGCAATTATTCCGGTAAACGCTTTCGTAACTATTAAGAAAGGAAATCGCTCACCTGAAGAAATTATACAGTGTCTAGTCAACACCCAATTAATAGTATAAAACGTTTTGCGTAACACCAATATGCGCATTTGCACCGAGTACGTTTCGCAAATCTATTTCATTTTTTCAAAAATCAATGTGAAAAGGTATCGTATTTTTTTAATTTTGTCGGTTTGAAAAGGAAGTTTTTTCAGCTAGACTGTCTACTTCTGAATGGAGTCTGATAACGATTCCAAGATGGCGCCGGCTCACTAATTGAATGCCCGTAAACTTTCCTAGGGCGAACATGATGCCAACGTTGCCAGACATTTACAATTATAATGAATATTATTTGATAAGAGGATAGGCAGGTTTGTAAATAAAATGTGAATATGAGTGTTGTGTGCCTCATAGAAACGTAAGTTTTATGCAAAATTTCGTTCATGATGGATTTACTAGAAAACTTTTTAAAGTTCTAGGGTGTTTGTTGTTAGTGATAAATTCGATAATTTTCCTAAATCGGATACAACTTGGCATCTTAGCATTGTTGTACGCGTGTTTCCGACCTTCCCTCTCCGGAACTCATTCATATCCGCCGTTCATACAGATAATTTGAAGCAATGTAGTCTACAGTTGTATTTTCAATTTTTCAATACAACCTTTAAAAGTAGAAAATATTTTATTGGTTTCCGAAGTAAGTTTCCCAAAAACAAAACAAGAAAAAGAAGAAATCATGTCATATTCCACACTTCTTAACGCCTGCATAAAAATATTCCAAGTAACTTAGGATATATATTTTTATCAGTACCGGTCGCTAATTTGCGTTTACAGTACACTATATGCAAAGTTTTTTTTGTGGTCAAACCAGTTTTATGAGTTTTTATTTGTATCTATAATTATAATAGCTAAACTCGCAATTCCTTTTGACTTATTTTCATCGTATTGAATTACAACCTTAAGTCACGTAGGCATATCATTAATTATGTGAATTACGTCTGGTCAATCATAATTTGAATTATTTATTTTTGTTGTATTGCACTTACACAATGAAATCTTATTCATAAAAAATTAATGTCAATTAGTTAATTAGTCAATTAGTTAAACAAATAAATTCGCAATAAGCTGTTATGACGTAAGCAGCAATCATTCGGCCACAAACTATTTGTGCAGTAATTGATCCGATGCGGGATATGTGTCACGCTATCTATTGATGTATTGATAAGTGCGCACTGGGTGCGACGCGACGCTTTGATATCAGCGCACAAGGTAAAGACCCCAGTAATTGACTCTACAATTACCTCTGGTTAGGTTTCTGCGAAATAATTTACCTTTAAGGAAACTTGCATTGAATATCAAGTACAAGTACAGTGTCAAAAACTGGTGTTTTTACCCTACAGTATAGTAGATTGTGGTATGAATGTCTGCGACCCTTGTGGACGTCTCATCAGCTCTATTTACATAACAACGCCGTGCCGCCGCCGACGCGCTAACTCTGCGTTTATTCAATTGAATATCCAATGCGATGAATGGTAAGACACTCGGTACCTTTAGTGAAGGAAGCTAAAATCCTCGTAAACGTCATATGAGACGCCTTTTTACGCTTCTCTTATCTGTACATAGTACGGCTAAAAAAGTGTTTCTCTTCCCATAACTAATACGTGATGATATTTAAATGCAGAAACATTGGATAACGATTTTAAAAATTACTCTCAAGATTTGACCCCATAAAGTCGCACGGCTATCCAGTTTCTTTCCCGCAACATTTAGTTTTACTTTACTTTCTAATTAATACTATGGTCTATTTTTTATGTAAACAAAACATTCGATACGATTTGTTGATACAAATTTTTTCTTGTAAAATAGTTTGCAACGTACGAATAGTTGGTTCGTAGACGTTTGCGCACTCTACTATTGGTTTCGTATTTAGAGTCGAAACTTGCCAGATATGGTGTACAAAAATTCCAAGAGTGTTAGTCATACACATAGCACGTACAAAACATACGTCGTGTG